>NC_134709.1:46564899-46864899 GCF_043290135.1 Rhipicephalus microplus
CAATCGAGAGATCCTCACGCTGCCCTCGAATGAGCGTCTCTCGATCAACTCTCGGCAGCTCGCTCCAACTTTCCGCTACAGGCGAGAGCGTTGCAACCCTCTCGCTCTGACTCAATGGCGTCACGTCGTCTCCCCCAGCGCATACCGCGCCGGCCGCTCCCGCGACGGGCCGCTCGCGTGACTGCTCACATGACTCATGCGGAAAATTTCCCTTCTGGGGTTCCGTCGACCCGCCGACAAGGTCACTTGAGAGTTCACCGCATGAAACCAAGTCAAGCTTCCGCGAAAGCTTTCGCGCTTGCGATCGCGTGGGAGCCATGCACGCTAAGTTGGGGAAGAACGATTTGCCCTGCTCTTTGAGAAGCTGCTCCGAGTCGTTGGAGAAAAGATAAGAAAAACGACCATTCAGCGCGGCAGACACAGCCGCTTCGGTGCAAAGCTTACCGAACGGGCCTTCAATGACAACGGTGGCGATTGGTAAGCGAACACTCTGCTCCTCGGCGACTTGCCTGATCCACGCGCATTCTCCTGTGAAGTCATCCGGAGACACCAATGAAGGATGGACAACGTCCATGGTTGCCGCTGAGTCTCTAAGTGCTCGGCACGTTTTCTCATTGACCCTAATTTCTTGGAGATACGGCTCCAACAACCGCATGTTTTTTTCTGATTCTCGGATCGTTGCGAAGGCAAACTTTTCCTGACAGTTTCTCGCGATGTGCCCTTCCTTTTTACAGTTGTAGCAGATTAGCGGCTTCCGTTTGTTTTCCGGTTCTAATGCCTGTGTGGTAGAAACCTCACTCGATTTCTCCGCTTCTGTTTGCCCTTCCCCTACACTGTCCTTCGTAAGAGACGGGTCCTTCTTGAAATTACGGTGCGGAGCGGGTTTCCGTTGATCAGGTTTCCTTGAAAAGCCCTCTTTCCTTTCATCCTTTTCAACGCGCGCTGCCCTGCTATGCAACTTTTGGCGAGTATAATACTCCTCAGCTAACTCAGCTGCCTTATTCAACTGTACTTCCCCAAGTCTGTCCTGCAGCCAAAGTCTGACATTATCCTCGATGCAGCGGTAGAATTGCTCCAATGCAACGCATTCCACCACTTTATCGCGGTCGTCATAAACACCTTCGCCCTTGAGCCATTCAATTAAATCGGCTTTAAGACGAAACGCGAAGTCAACGTGTGACTCATTTCCCTTTTCAGCATACCGGAACCTTTGCCTGAAAGCCTCGGGTGACAACTTATAACGTCTCAAGAGCACTTCCTTAACCTCGTCATAGCTCTCAAACGCTTCCCTAGACAAGCAAGTTAATGCGTCGGACACTTCGCCGGGAAGAAGAGCTAACAGGTTCTGCGCCCAAAGAGACTGCTCCAAAGCATTTCGCTCACAGACGTGTTCAAACTTGACGAGATACTTCGCCATGTCCTCGCCCACTGCGAACGGTGGCAGTTGATCCCGAATTCTAATACCGCTGACCTGAATCGTCGGAGAAGCTGCGCTAGGCGCCTGCGAACACTGTAGGATTGCCAATTCTATTCGTTTCATCTCGAGGCGCTCCTGTCTCTCGGCCTCCTCGCGACGTTCGCGCCTTTCAGCTTCTTCGCGTTCGCGAGCTTCTCGCCTTTCTTCACGTTCGCGAGCTTCGCGCCTTTCTTCACGTTCGCGAGCTTCGCGCCTTTCAGCCTCTTCACGAGCTTCTCGCCTTTCAGCCTCCTCACGTTCGCGAGCTTCTACTTCTCGCCTTTCAGCCTCCTCACGGCGTGCTTTAATATCCACCCAGGCCTCATCGACTTCCTCAGCCGACACTCCCTCATCCTTCATGATCTCAAGGATCGCTTGCTTTCGTTTCGCACGGCCCAAAGTAATGCCGAGTTCCTCACAAATTTCGATGAGTTCCTTCACTTTAAGGTTCTCCATCGTTCACACTAGCCTCTTGCTGTTTGCCCCTGTTAACAATTTACTTGCCGTACCCACTATAAGTCAACTAGCAAGACGCGCAAGCAACTTTTCACTCTCCCGTGTTTACCCCCTCCGCATTAACTTTGGTTTCAAAGCACTTCGACTTTGCTTGAAACGATCAAAGCTCACTCTAATGCTTCACACAGCCCTTCTCTAAACTACTACAACCTGAGCTAGAGTAGTCTGGTGAACTGAGGGGAAAACATCAGGCACTCACCGCATCGATGTCGCTGACGCCGGCCGATCCCACCGCTGCCACCAACTGTTGCGAAGCCACCTCCGAAATCCCGCCGCTGACCTCCACTGTTGAGAAACGGCGGACCGATCCCACCGAAGCCACCACTGTTGCGAAAGACGGCGACGCCGACGCGGTCCCGGAGGCGCCACTGCTTCCGACTCCGCCGGGAAGGTCACCAGCCGTTTGGTAGCGTATGTTTCTCAGCTCGCGACTGCTTCTGCGCAGAGCTGTTCAGACGAGCGGACGAGACGACGGTGAGTCAAACAAGGTTTATGTACAGCATATATACAGAGGCGTTACAATTTCGGCACTGGGGCCGACAGAGACTCGAAGAGCCGAGATCTCCTCTCTAACACATAGGTCAGCCTTTCGCCTAAGACCGCTGACTCACACACATGTCGGCCCTCCGACATGGGGACTCCTCTCTCTAGGACTGCCGATCGCGACGCGCCGCAGGGCTTCTTTTATTTACACCGGGTCCAACCAAAATGTCCAATCAGAAGCGCCGCTGGTCGTCCGGACAGATTCCGCCAATGGGGGTCGCCGCGCCATGCGTCAGACCACCAGGCACGAGAACGCCGGCTCGCTGTCACGTGCGCCGATGACTCAATGCACGTGGGCGAGAGAGGCGCCGCGCGTGTTCACTCCGTCGAGTTGATCGCGCCAGGCAGACTGCGGGCTGGCCTTGACCCAGATTGCCTTTTTCCGAGGCACGGACGTTTGACGAGGACTCGCTGGCATAACAGTGCTCAGATTTGGGCGCACGCTAAAGAACCCCAGGTGGTCGAAATTTCCGGAGCACTCCACTACGGCATCTCTCACAATCATATGGTGGTTTTGGGACGTTAAACCCCACATATAAATCAATCAATCAGAAGGGCCAGAGTATAGGTGCTATGTGCTATAGTTAGTCGTACATAGCCGACACTTGCGACGCGTTGTTTGAAGACGAGGAACACAACGTGTGTGTCCTTCCTGTCATTTTGGGCTTTTATTCATGTCCAAACAGTGCGTCGGAATAGTAAAGCAACTCTGGTTGCTTGCAAAATTTCGGCTTATAAAATCTAGAAACCAGACCCCAGATTTCGTGTTTGTATATATTTTGAATTTCGTTCTACATCATTTTTTTTTTTCATTTCAAATGTGAATCGCGATGTGTTCGCTGTGCCACCGGTGCTGCACCTCATTGCGCGTTTACATCAGCAGCGGCATCCGCCGCGATCTTGTCCTTGACCCGTGGGCCGAGCTCCTTCAGGCGCGTCAGCAGCGGCTCGTACCCGTACGTGGGCGCCATCCCCAGGATCCACGACAACCGCCAGGAGTTGTTTAGGTCGACCAGGCGCTTCACCATGTCCTCGTACTTGTCGTACGAGTCGGCTAACGTCTTCAGGACCACGCTCGCAAGGTACGCCGGGTAGGGCGGCTCATCCCGGAGGCACGCCTCCACGGCGTCGCAAATGGCCACCCTGACGGTGTCGTGGCGCACTCTGTCGCTGTATCGTGCGGCCAATACCGGCAGTGGCGTTGCACACGGTTCATTGTAGTACGGCTCCTCGTTCATCAGCGACTGTATGGAGATGAGTACGGTGCCGATGTTTTGTACCGGGCTCCACGCAGGTCCTGGGAAAGTTTCCAGAATGCTGAGGCAGACCTGCGAGGTGAAATCTGTTTGTTGTTGCTCAATTCGTGGTTTGAGTGTCAGGTGACAATTTTGTTGTGTGCGGTTTGGAGTACAGATGAGCCACGGCCGCAGTGCACATTTATACAACGCAAGAAGTCGTCGATATGCACTTTATGGTACCTTGCGGTGTACCGACAGTAACGTTCTTTTAGGGGCAAAGCTACTTATGGCGTGACTTGTGCGTCCCTCGTAGTACGTAACCACCAGTGGCACATACCCGTTATAGGTATAACATTTGACCTCCAAGGTGGTGCCAGTGAGAGATTTCTTCTGTGCGTTGTTTAACAATAAAAAATAGTGCTCAATGTACATGCCAATGGCTGTTAATGCGGAATGAGGGACAGGAGCATTCGGCTTTTAGTCAATGCGCACGCTCCGATCCCCATTAGCAGCCATTGGCGTGTACATTGAGCACTATTGGACAAGAAAGGGTTGCTACATTATACTCGCTGGGTGTAACCTCCTTAGTTTTAGAAAAGTTTAGTCAGCGTTGAGCCGCAGGGCCATGAATACAATGAACTAGTATATACTATGAATGAATTCGAGGTGGTTAAAGGGGGGAAGCAGATACGAAGCGCAAGCCATAAGAAATTAAAAGCTGAATCCTCCTGTCTCTCATTTCACATTATCAGCCACTGGCATGTACATTGAGCACTATCTGACAGGAAAAAGTTGCTACGTTATACTCCCTGGGCGTAACCTCTTTGGTTTTAGAAAAGTTAAGCGAGCATTGGGCCGCAGTGCCATGAATACAGTGAACTAGTATATACCATGAACTCAAGGTGGTTGAAGGTGGGAAGTAGACCCGAAGCGCAAGCCGTAAGAAAGTGTGCGTGTGCCACCTCTCCTTCAGTCCTTGGAATGTCCACTGAATGGCGGTGCTTCTATGTGGGGAATATATGATAAAAAGATGCGAGATGGTGGGACTTGGAGTGTTGAATAGATGGACGAACGGACACACAGACAGATGCATGGATGGACGCATGAAAGGACGCAGGGGCGGATGCATGAACGAACGCAGGGACGGGCGCATGAACAAACGCATGGACGGTCACTCAGACGGACACATGGACGGACGAATGCTTCGCCCCACTCTCCATCATTCACTCCTTGGATATGCTGCCATTTTTTTGCTTAGTGCAATTTTCGCTAGTATTCTTTTTCCAGTGGCAATGGCCTTATTCGGTTGGAACAGAGCATCGGATTATCGAAGCGTTCTTTCTCGTTGAATATTCTTACCAATTTGCTGCGGTTCCCTGCGATCATTTCCACGCCACCACTTCGGCTAGCACGAATATCGAGCCCCGCCGCGGTGGTCTAGTGGCTAAGGTACTCGGCTGCTGACCCGCAGGTCGCGGGTTCAAATCCCGGCTGCGGCGGCTGCATTTCCGATGGAGGCGGAAATGTCGAGGCCCATGTGCTCAGATTTGGGTGCACGTTAAAGAACCCCAGGTGGTCAAAATTTCCGGAGCCCTCCACTACGGCGTCTCTCATAATCATATGGTGGTTTTGGGACGTTAAACCCCACACATCATCATCAGCACGAATATCGAACATATTCGGAATCACTTTTACTCGGGCAATGGTATGTCAATACTGTAAAATATTGATGTTTTTTTTCACAAAATAACGCGCATTTTGTATGACTCGTCTATAGGGTGATATTTTTAAATTGATTGTGCACGAGGGCTGGCACATACGTGTAATTCTACATTTTTTGGCACTTTTTTGGCAATCATTTATCAAAGGAGAGGGTGTTCTTTTGTTATGTGTTATAAGTTCAGACGTATTCACTCCTTATAAGGTGCCACAGAGTCCTGGAAATCCGAAGCTTGGCTGCCTAAGCGCAATTCTCGGTGTCAATGCCGTAAGAAGTGGTCACAGTTAAAACAGATCACATGCCAGAGGTCCACGTGCTGTGTGATTTCAGAGCACGTTGAAGAATTCCTCTTGGCCTAAATTACCCAGGGCCGTCCACTACGTGAAACCGCAAAAACGAATCATGCATACCTGTAACGTACGAAAACAGGCAGTGAAAGTAAGTCCACACATAAAAAGTGCCGCCATATTCACGAAGTGAATGATGATGAGTGGGCGAAGCTCAGGAGGCGAACCCTGTAAACCATGAATTCTCAGTACATTTTGCCCACTCGATTTTATTACAGCGCTCCCCCTAGCGTACGTTGTCGCACTATAGATGGAACGATTGCCTTCCACCAACGACACGCGCCATATTTGACATCATTTCTATTCTATAACATCTCACATCTTTCATCATCAACTACAAGTACCATCGTCTAGTTTATAACATCTTGCATCTTTTCATCATCAGCTACAAGTACCGCCATCTAGTGAAGGCTGCAAGAACTAAACGAGAGGTGGCTACATACAGGGGACGCACAGCCCGCGCCTTAAGAAACTTCGCCCCTAAAACGTTGGGGAAGTAGCGCAATATTTGTGCGCTTTGTCGATGAGGTGGTCATCGGTGGCTGCTGAGGAAGAATTTTAGCTGAGTCCCTTGTAATGGGCTGGAAGCATTGAACAACCCACTCGGTACGCAGTTGGTATTGTCGGACGCCTAGTTCTATTTTGCTCTTTTACAAACCTGTACTACAAATGTTAACGTGGTTTTTTTTTGCCCGAGATAACGCGTCTATAGGGTCTTTTTGCATAAAATATCGAGCACCGTCATGATTCTGTGGTGGGATGCCATGAAGAGGAGTCACGTTGGAACTCCCAGACTTTCCAGGATTTTTCTCTTAAGTCTCTTTTTTTTCCTATTTCGGGCAGCAGGATAATGGCAAAAATGGCCCCTTTCATCTCTCAAACGTTTTTGCTGTAAAAGCTATTGTTAGCCATGCCTTCATTAGACTGACAATTGCATTGCGCCCGATTTAACCACACTGTAAGAAAGCCCAACCTACATACCTTTCCGCACGCGTATAGGTTCGGGTTGAAGCGCACTCTGCCAGCGTCCGTGGTCATAATGCGCACCTGGGGAGGAACAACCGGGTAGTTCGGGGGGCACTTCATGAAGAAGTGGAAGAACCCGCCCTCGTACGGCGTTCCTTGGGGTCCCACCACGATGGCGTGGATCCTGGTGAGGTCGATCTCTTCTGGAGAAATGAAGATCCCCGGCAGCGGATCGGCGTTCATCTCCGCAATGTCCCGCGTCACCCTCGTGAGACACGAAGGTTTCGGCTGCTCGTTGATGTACTGCATCGGGTCCCAGGAGGCTACCATCAAGCTGTTGCTGCTCGCTTTGGAGCTCGCCATGGCGTAGGCCACCTTTCGTACCACCAGCTGTACGGGAGGGTGGTGGTGCGCTGCAGACAGCTGGACCGATTAAGAGAATCTGCCGGTGTTGTCTTGTCTTGTCGCCTACAAGATCTTGGCTCATACCCACAAGGGGGATTGGCCACACTGAACCTTATTATCGCCCAACCGCTGCGCGTGGCAACACGCCTGACGAAGACTATATACGTTGACGTTGATGGCACCACACCTGACGAGGACGACAATTACATGCGTTACGGGCCTCTACGTAATATCAATCATTGTGCGCTTTGTTGATGAGGTGGTCGTCGGTGGCACATTCAGTAGAAACTAATTCATCCGATTTTTCTCAATGATGAATTACGAAAAGTCAACATTTCTGTTATTCTTTTCACTATTACCTATATATGTATGTATATATATATATATATATATATATATATATATATATATATATATATATATATATATATGAGATATAACAGACAGTAATGCCAAGGAAAGTACAGGGGAAGTTATTAAAACCAATGGAATGTAAATAAGAAGAAAGAAAAGTGGATGAAAAAATTACCAACTGTGAGCAGGAATCGAACCTACGACCTTCGAATTACGCGTTCGATGCTCTAACCACTGAGCTATCACAGCGGCCCTCCCTCCATCCACTTTTTTGGGTTTATCTGTGAATTTAGAAGTAGGAGCGACAGTCAGCGCCATCTATAAGCCAAACAACGAGTGTGAAAACACTCTTATGCGCATGTTCGGCGTCACGTAGCACGTGAACTTATTATGAGTGGGCAGCTGATTAATTGTCCCTCTTATACAACCTAAACACACCAAGTCTGCCAGTACGAGACCCTCGTTCAACGAAATAAGGGAAAGAAGTGTATACCTAAGGGCTCGTTTTTCCGTGTTTTAACACAATATTAATGAGATATAACAGACAGTAATGCCAAGGAATGTACAGGGGAAGTTATTAAAACCAATGGAATGTAAATAAAAAGAAAGAAAAGTGGATGAAAAAATTACCAACTGTGAGCAGGAATCGAACCTACGACCTTCGAATTACGCGTTCGATGCTCTAACCACTGAGCTATCACAGCGGCCCTCCCTCCATCCACTTTTTTGGGTTTATCTGTGAATTTAGAAGTAGGAGCGACAGTCAGCGCCATCTACAAGCCAAACAACGAGTGTGAAAACACTCTTATGCGCATGTTTGGCGTCACGTAGCACGTGAACTTATTACGAGCGGGCAGCTGATTAATTGTCCCTCTTATACAACCTAAACACACCAAGTCTGCCAGTACGAGACCCTCGTTCAATGAAATAAGGGAAAGAAGTGTATACCTAAGGGCTCGTTTTTCCGTGTTTTAACACAATATTAATGAGATATAACAGACAGTAATGCCAAGGAATGTACAGGGGAAGTTATTAAAACCAATGGAATGTAAATAAGAAGAAAGAAAAGTGGATGAAAAAATTACCAATTGTTAGCAGGAATCGAGCCTACGACCTTCGAGTTACGCGTTCGATGCTCTAACCACTGAGCTATCACAGCGGCCCTCCCTCCATCCACTTTTTTGGGTTTATCTGTGAATTTAGAAGTAGGAGCGACAGTCAGCGCCATCTATAAGCCAAACAACGAGTGTGAAAACACTCTTATGCGCATGTTTGGCGTCACGTAGCACGTGAACTTATTATGAGCGGGCAGCTGATTAATTGTCCCTCTTATACAACCTAAACACACCAAGTCTGCCAGTACGAGACCCTCGTTCAATGAAATAAGGGAAAGAAGTGTATACCTAAGGGCTCGTTTTTCCGTGTTTTAACACAATATTAATGAGATATAACAGACAGTAATGCCAAGGAATGTACAGGGGAAGTTATTAAAACCAATGGAATGTAAATAAGAAGAAAGAAAAGTGGATGAAAAAATTACCAACTGTGAGCAGGAATCGAACTGGCAGGGTCTCGTACTGGCAGACTTGGTGTGTTTAGGTTGTATTAGAGGGACAGTTAATCAGCTGCCCGCTCATAATAAGTTCACGTGCTACGTGACGCCAAACATGCGCATAAGAGTGTTTTCACACTCGTTGTTTGGCTTATAGATGGGGCTGACTGTCGCTCCTACTTCTAAATTCACAGATAAACCAAAAAAAAAGCGGATGGAGGGAGGGCCGCTGTGATAGCTCAGTGGTTAGAGCATCGAACGCGTAATTCGAAGGTCGTAGGTTCGATTCCTGCTCACAGTTGGTAATTTCTTCATCCACTTTTCTTTCTTCTTATTTACATTCCATTGGTTTTAATAACTTCCCCTGTACATTCCTTGGCATTACTGTCTGTTATATCTCATTAATATTGTGTTAAAACACGGAAAAACGAGCCCTTAGGTATACACTTCTTTCCCTTATTTCATTGAATGAGGGTCTCGTACTGGCAGACTTGGTGTGTTTAGGTTGTATAAAAGGGACAATTAATCAGCTGCCCGCTCATAATAAGTTCACGTGCTACGTGACGCCAAACATGCGCATAAGAGTGTTTTCACACTCCTTGTTTGGCTTATAGATGGCGCTGACTGTCGCTGCTACTTCTAAATTCACAGATAAACCCAAAAAAGTGAATGGAGGGAGGGCCGCTGTGATAGCTCAGTGGTTAGAGCATCGAACGCGTAATTCGAAGGTCGTAGGTTCGATTCCTGCTCACAGTTGGTAATTTTTTCATCCGCTTTTCTTTCTTCTTATTTACATTCCATTGGTTTTAATAACTTCCCCTGTACATTCCTTGGCATTACTGTCTGTTATATCTCATTAATATTGTGTTAAAACACGGAAAAACGAGCCCTTAGGTATACACTTCTTTCCCTTATTTGATTGAACGAGGGTCTTGTACTGGCAGACTTGGTGTGTTTAGGTTGTATAAGAGGGACAATTAATCAGCTGCCCGCTCATAATAAGTTCACGTGCTACGTGACGCCAAACATGCGCATAAGAGTGTTTTCACACTCGTTGTTTGGCTTATAGATGGCGCTGACTGTCGCTCCTACTTCTAAATTCACAGATAAACCCAAAAAAGTGGATGGAGGGAGGGCCGCTGTGATAGCTCAGTGGTTAGAGCATCGAACGCGTAATTCAAAGGTCGTAGGTTCGATTCCTGCTCACAGTTGGTAATTTTTTCATCCACTTTTCTTTCTTCTTATTTACATTCCATTGGTTTTAATAACTTCCCCTGTACATTCCTTGGCATTACTGTCTGTTATATCTCATTAATATTGTGTTAAAACACGGAAAAACGAGCCCTTAGGTATACACTTCTTTCCCTTATTTCATTGAACGAGGGTCTCGTACTGGCAGACTTGGTGTGTTTAGGTTGTATAAGAGGGACAATTAATCAGCTGCCCGCTCATAATAAGTTCACGTGCTACGTGACGCCAAACATGCGCATAAGAGTGTTTTCACACTCGTTGTTTGGCTTATAGATGGCACTGACTGTCGCTCCTACTTCTAAATTCACAGATAAACCCAAAAAAGTGGATGGAGGGAGGGCCGCTGTGATAGCTCAGTGGTTAGAGCATCGAACGCGTAATTCCAAGGTCGTAGGTTCGATTCCTGCTCACAGTTGCTAATTTTTTCATCCACTTTTCTTTCTTCTTATTTACATTCCATTGGTTTTAATAACTTCCCCTGTACATTCCTTGGCATTACTGTCTGTTATATCTCATTAATATTGTGTTAAAACACGGAAAAACGAGCCCTTAGGTATACACTTCTTTCCCTTATTTCATTGAACGAGGGTCTCGTACTGGGAGACTTAGTGTGTTTAGGTTGTATAAGAGGGACAATTAATCAGCTGCCCGCTCATAATAAGTTCACGTGCTACGTGACGCCAAACATGCGCATAAGAGTGTTTTCACACTCGTTGTTTGGCTTATAGATGGCGCTGACTGTCGCTCCTACTTCTAAATTCACAGATAAACCCAAAAAAGTGGATGGAGGGAGGGCCGCTGTGATAGCTCAGTGGTCAGAGCATCGAACGCGTAACTGGAAGGTCGTAGGTTCGATTCCTGCTCACAGTTGGTAATTTTTTCATCCACTTTTCTTTCTTCTTATTTACATTCCATTGGTTTTAATAACTTCCCCTGTACATTCCTTGGCATTACTGTCTGTTATATCTCATTAATATTGTGTTAAAACACGGAAAAACGAGCCCTTAGGTATACACTTCTTTCCCTTATTTCATTGAACGAGGGTCTCGTACTGGCAGACTTGGTGTGTTTAGGTTGTATAAGAGGGACAATTAATCAGCTGCCCGCTCATAATAAGTTCACGTGCTACGTGACGCCAAACATGCGCATAAGAGTGTTTTCACACTCGTTGTTTGGCTTATAGATGGGGCTGACTGTCGCTCCTACTTCTAAATTCACAGATAAACCAAAAAAAGCGGATGGAGGGAGGGCCGCTGTGATAGCTCAGTGGTTAGAGCATCGAACGCGTAATTCGAAGGTTGTAGGTTCAATTCCTGCTCACAGTTGGTAATTTTTTCATCCACTTTTCTTTCTTCTTATTTACATTCCATTGGTTTTAATAACTTCCCCTGTACATTCCTTGGCATTACTGTCTGTTATATCTCATTAATATTGTGTTAAAACACGGAAAAACTAGCCCTTAGGTATACACTTCTTTCCCTTATTTCATTGAACGAGAGTCTCGTACTGGCAGACTTGGTGTGTTTAGGTTGTATAAGAGGGACAATTAATCAGCTGCCCGCTCATAATAAGTTCACGTGCTACGTGACGCCAAACATGCGCATAAGAGTGTTTTCACACTCGTTGTTTGGCTTATAGATGGCGCTGACTGTCGCTCCTACTTCTAAATTCACAGATAAACTCAAAAAAGTGGATGGAGGGAGGGCCGCTGTGATAGCTCAGTGGTTAGAGCATCGAACGCGTAATTCGAAGGTCGTAGGTTCGATTCCTGCTCACAGTTGGTAATTTTTTCATCCACTTTTCTTTCTTCTTATTTACATTCCATTGGTTTTAATAACTTCCCCTGTACATTCCTTGGCATTACTGTCTGTTATATCTCATTAATATTGTGTTAAAACACGGAAAAACGAGCCCTTAGGTATACACTTCTTTCCCTTATTTCATTGAACGGGGGTCTCGTACTGGCAGACTTGGTGTGTTTAAGTTGTATAAGAGGGACAATTAATCAGCTGCCCGCTCATAATAGGTTCACGTGCTACGTGACGCCAAACATGCGCATAAGAGTTTTTTCACACTCGTTGTTTGGCTTATAGATGGCGCTGACTGTCGCTCCTACTTCTAAATTCACAGATAAACCCAGAAAAGTGGATGGAGGGAGGGCCGCTGTGATAGCTCAGTACAATAAAGAAAGAAAAAAAAAAGCTGTGATAGCTCAGTGGTTAGAGCATCGAACGCGTAATTCCAAGTTCGTAGGTTCGATTCCTGCTCACAGTTGGTAATTTTTTCATCCACTTTTCTTTCTTCTTATTTACATTCCATTGGTTTTAATAACTTCCCCTGTACATTCCTTGGCATTACTGTCTGTTATATCTCATTAATATTGTGTTAAAACACGGAAAAACGAGCCCTTAGGTATACACTTCTTTCCCTTATTTCATTGAACGAGGGTCTCGTACTGGCAGACTTGGTGTGTTTAGGTTGTATAAGAGGGACAATTA
This sequence comes from Rhipicephalus microplus, assembly GCF_043290135.1. NCBI lineage: Eukaryota > Metazoa > Arthropoda > Arachnida > Ixodida > Ixodidae > Rhipicephalus > Rhipicephalus microplus. The sequence continues at coordinate 46,577,746 of NC_134709.1, forward strand.
ATCAGCTGCCCGCTCATAATAAGTTCACGTGCTACGTGACGCCAAACATGCGCATAAGAGTGTTTTCACACTCGTTGTTTGGCTTATAGATGGCGCTGACTGTCGCTCCTACTTCTAAATTCACAGATAAACCCAAAAAAGTGGATGGAGGGAGGGCCGCAGTGATAGCTCAGTGGTTAGAGCATCGAACGCGTAACTCGAAAGTCGTAGGTTCGATTCCTGCTCACAGTTGGTAATTTTTTCATCCACTTTTCTTTCTTCTTATTTACATTCCATTGGTTTTAATAACTTCCCCTATACATTCCTTGGCATTACTGTCTGTTATATCTCATTAATATTGTGTTAAAACACGGAAAAACGAGCCCTTAGGTATACACTTCTTTCCCTTATTTCATTGAACGAGGGTCTCGTAGTGGCAAACTTGGTGTGTTTAGGTTGTATAAGAGGGACAATTAATCAGCTGCCCGCTCATAATAAGTTCACGTGCTACGTGACGCCAAACATGCGCATAAGAGTGTTTTCACACTCGTTGTTTGGCTTATAGATGGCGCTGACTGTCGCTCCTACTTCTAAATTCACAGATAAACCCAAAAAAGTGGATGGAGGGAGGGCCGCTGTGATAGCTCAGTGGTTAGAGCATCGAACGCGTAATTCGAAGGTCGTAGGTTCGATTCCTGCTCACAGTTGGTAATTTTTTCATCCACTTTTCTTTCTTTTTATTTACATTCCATTGGTTTTAATAACTTCCCCTGTACATTCCTTGGCATTACTGTCTGTTATATCTCATTAATATTGTGTTAAAACACGGAAAAACGAGCCCTTAGGTATACACTTCTTCCCCTTATTTCATTGAACGAGGGTCTCGTACTGGCAGACTTGGTGTGTTTAGGTTGTATAAGAGGGACAATTAATCAGCTGCCCGCTCATAATAAGTTCACGTGCTACGTGACGCCAAACATGCGCATAAGAGTGTTTTCAAACTCGTTGTTTGGCTTATAGATGGCGCTGACTGTCGCTCCTACTTCTAAATTCTCAGATAAACCCAAAAAAGTGGATGGAGGGAGGGCCGCTGTGATAGCTCAGTGGTTAGAGCATCGAACGCGTAATTCGAAGGTCGTAGGTTCGATTCCTGCTCACAGTTGGTAATTTTTTCATCCACTTTTCTTTCTTCTTATTTACATTCCATTGGTTTTAATAACTTCCCCTGTACATTCCTTGGCATTACTGTCTGTTATATCTCATTAATATTGTGTTAAAACACGGAAAAACGAGCCCTTAGGTATACACTTCTTTCCCTTATTTCATTGAACGAGGGTCTCGTACTGGCAGACTTGGTGTGTTTAGGTTGTATAAGAGGGACAATTAATCAGCTGCCCGCTCATAATAAGTTCACGTGCTACGTGACGCCAAACATGCGCATAAGAGTGTTTTCACACTCGTTGTTTGGATTATAGATGGCGCTGACTGTCGCTCCTACTTTTAAATTCACAGATAAACCCAAAAAAGTGGATGGAGGGAGGGCCACTGTGATAGCTCAGTGGTTAGAGCATCGAACGCGTAATTCGAAGGTCGTAGGTTCGATTCCTGCTCACAGTTGGTAATTTTTTCATCCACTTTTCTTTCTTCTTATTTACATTCCATTGGTTTTAATAACTTCCCCTGTACATTCCTTGGCATTACTGTCTGTTATATCTCATTAATATTGTGTTAAAACACGGAACAACGAGCCCTTAGGTATACATTTCTTTCCCTTATATATATATATATATATATATATATATATATACATATATATATATATATATATATATATATATATATATATATATATATATATATATATATATATAGGTATGGGATATGGCACAACGGGAGTGTTGTCAACAAGGATAAATATATTTATTTCCCAACAGTTTTGGGAGGGGTCCTCCCTTCATCAGGGGATGAGGACTCATCAGAGGAACTCATCCCCTGATGAAGGGAGGACCCCTCCTGAAACTGTTGGGAAATAAATATATTTATCCTTGTTGACAACGCTCGCGTTGTGCCATATCCCATACCTTCACGAAGACTAACAACTGGACCATTGAATTATTACTCCCACTATATATATATATATATATATATATATATATATATATATATATATATATATATATATATATATATATATATATATATATATATATATATATATATATATATATATATATATATATATATATATATATATTTATATATATTTTTTTCTTTGTTTATTAAGCTACCCGATTCCTGCCCAATCCCCCAGAGTGAGTGTGAGCCACAAATGTTGCATCTTCATCTACATTTACATACGTGCTAGGAAAAAAAATTGGGAGATCCCACGTGCCTGGGGATCGACGTTATGCGAAGCATGCAGATGGAAGGTGACCGTGTTGAAATTTTTTTATTGAGTGACACGTTATGAAATGACGCTAAATATATGTACAGATGTTGCACGCATAGACGTATGTTGACGAGTTGCACATGTTTAATAAACCAGTTGTTCGCACTTGCGCAACGATGTCAACTAGAACATGCGTATTAGCAACACCATTAGCTGATATGAAGCGCTGATGCTCGCGAGGATGCTTGCCCTCGGCTCTGCTACATAAATCAACTTCAACGCATGGTAACTAACCACAATTGGCGTTAACCCGGCGTGTCGATTGTATCAACGAAATACATATGTTATGTTTATGAAATTGGGTAGGCAGCACTGCAACCACAATTGACGTTTAACGAAGACCGGCGCCCATTTGAAAAGTAGTTCCGAGACCTGGCGTAGCTCTTTGCTAGAATGCTTCATTGCCACGCAGAATACTTGGGTTCGATTTCAGCCGGGACCTTGACATTTATTCTTAGCATTCGTCGGGTCGACGCTAGCGATGTCGGGCATTTCATAACACTCGCGCGTCAAAAATCGCCCATGTGTGTTCTCGTCGTTCCTGGGTAGATACTAAGTGCCAATAATATGTGGCACATACCAGCATACCAGCGGCACATGCCCGCCCGTAGGTATGTTCCATTGTCTGGAGGGAAGTGTTTGACGACGTACGCTAAGGGATTGTGACTTTATTCATGTCTTGACCAGCGCGTCATATTCGTCAAAGCATCTTACACTCCCATGCTAATTTTGGTTCATGCAAAGTTAAAGGGGTGACCATGAAAGCACCCAAACGTAAGTGGCTAGATAGATAGATACTCTCAAAGTCGCCGAAGTTTGCTAAGAAATACTTCGCATTTAAAATCGGAACCTTGCAACCGGTTGACTGGACATTTGAATATAATTGGGATCAGCCTACGACCACTTAAGTTGAAAGAAAGAAAGAAAGAAAGAAATAACCAACGAACGAAACTATAGCTCTCGTTAAGAAGAAGGACCACAAGGGCAATGAAAGTAGGCCTCCACGACAACCGCGTCAGCAGCGGTTCGTAGTCGTACGTGGCTGCAAACCCCAGGATCCACGACAACCGCCAGGAGTTGTTCATGTCGACCAGGTGTTTCGCCATGTCCTCCTACTTGTCGTACAAGTCGGTGAACGTCTTCAGGATCACACTCGCAAGTTACGCTGAAGCAGGGTGGTTTATCCCGAAGGCAAGCCTCCACGGCATCGCAAACGGCCACCCTGACGGTGTCGTGTCGCACTCTGTCGGTGTATCGTGCGGCAAATACCACTAGTGGCGGCGCACCCAGTTCGTCTTAGTACGGCTCCACGTTGAACAGTCACGGACTGTATAGAAATGAGTACGGTGTCGACATCCTGTACCGGGCTTTACGCAGGTCCTGGGAAGTTTTCAAATGGCCCAGGCAGACCTGCGTGGTGAAATAAGTTTGTATTTGCTCAATATGTAGTTCGAGTGTCCGAGGGCAATTTATTATGGGGGCGTTCGATTTAAAAGCGACGGCCGCAGTGCACATAGCACGCACAAGGTCACGATTAGGCTGTTCATGTTGGAGTAACACTGCGAGACGAGCTAGTTAGTACGTACACATCGGAATACGGTTTTCTAGCGCACACTGAGACACGGTCAAAGAGGGGGACCGACATCGGTGCTACTATCACCTGGATGATTTATTCAGTGAAGGAAAATATATATACCTATGATACCATTCACTGCTGATCATGCGCACCATCGATACATTGTGTGCTGTGTGTGTGAGAGGCACGCTTTTAGAATACAGTGATTTTGTTTAGACACCATGATGACACCTCACGAGAGATTGCGGATGCATCAGGCCATTATCTTGTAGTAAAGTGTGGGATTGGGCTAGCTCGTAATGCATTATTGAACTCCTCAGCGCAAAAACTTCGGACAAGTAACACAAAAGACGAGGACGCGTCCCACCCTGTAACGAAGGCACCAGACTAGTAATCGAAGCTGCACCAATCGCTCGAGGCACCTGCATCAGCAAACCGTCAATAGCGTTATCTGAAAAAGAATTGGCGTTTTCAAATTCGACACGTGATGGTCCGGGGTGAGCACGTGGTTTCGTGCAGTCTCTTTTGATTTTTGGTTTTGCGTTTTTTGTTTTTGTGTTTTGTAAGCAAGTGATCTTATCGTCTTTTTTGTAACATATGTATGTGCGTCGTAGTAGTAATAAATTTAGTTGAAAGTCTGCGCTCGTCCTCGTCTTTTGTGTTACTTGTCGGAAGTTTTTGTGCTGAAAAGTTCAATAACTATCTTGCATCAGGTGCCCGTCACTGACCGTTTGTGAAAAAAAGAACTGTCCGTGCTGAAGGGAATAAAGAGTTTGGAGCCTCTACACTGGGTTTCAGCCACAGGGATATTTTATTCGCCGTTCAAAGAATACATCACTGCGACTAAACGATTTTTCTTGCTAAATTATGGTCTCACTATTTCTCTTTATTTTTTTTTTCTGCAAACTTGCTATCGGCATTTAAAATCAAAATTAACTTACAAAAGTTTTGTAAGAATGACGGAATGCTGAAAGTATAGGGCAAATTCACCTTATAATCGCCCAATCCCCTCCTTTGGGTACGAGCCATTTGCACAGGAAAACAACAACAACAACTACAGCAGGCGTGGCACGATAGCGCCGGACTTCGCACGCAAGGCGGTGTCCATGGGCAGCGAATGAAAGCATAAGTATGCATGCCTTTCTTTACTGAATAGAGCCCTCAGTTGATAGTAGCGCTAGTGACGTTCTCTCTTTTTGTTCGTTGGTCAGTGTGCGCTACGAATAAGTTATTATGCTGTTTATGCTACTTCGAGGCGTAACGACTGACACGTTCTCGTAGCTCAGCACAGTTTTTGTAATTATTCGTGTTGTTGCAGCGCCAACGGCCTTGTTTAAGGAGACCGGGAAGCAGCACATTGTAAAAACGCTGTTGCAGTACTACGCTTCGCTATCGCCCCTGTTCGCCCAACTACCGTTTCGCACCTCTTTACTATGATACACTACCATAGCCTCCTAGATTTCTCTTGCCTGCCGTATGAGCGCGAAAGGCCCGTCATCTATGGTGGCGCTGCCTACGTAGAAGTAAGGGTCTTTTTACTTGGCCTTTCGGATCGGCGATTTGGTGTTTGCTACTAATTTCAGAGGCTATGCCTTGTATTGAAGAAGTTGCCTGCTGAATGACGGTGTCACTTACGTAGCGTTAATTATAGTTACGTTTATGCCTTTTTGAAACTTTTTACGTTATTTTTGTTGCATATAAGCTCCAAAAACGTAAACACTTATTTGAAGACACTTCTACTCAGATGGCGCCACCACCATAGTTCCGACGACGGCCGCTTTCCAAGTGACCGCCGATAATCCGGCGGTAAGGAAAATCTAAGAGGCTTCGATACTACTATACAAAACCCTTTCTACGCTTTGTCATCACACTCTCCTCTTCTTTTTTCCCCCTTACCATGACTTCTATCTCCCCCACCTTTAATCTAATAATACCCCTTGCTATACCATGCTTCACATTTTGATATGTAGGGTTTAGCGTCCCAAAACCACCATATGATTATGAGAGACGCCGTAGTGGAGGGCTCCGGAAATTTCGACCACCTGGGGTTCTTTAATGTGCACCCAAATCTGAGCACACGGGCCTACAACATTTCCGCCTCCATCGGAAATACAGCCACCGCAGCCGGGATTCGAACCCGCGACCTGCTGGTCAGCAGCCGAGTACCTTAGCCACTAGACCACCACGGCGGGGCATGCTTCACATTTTCCACTCCTCTATTCTCTTCTGCTGAGACTCGCATCACGTCTTAGCAAACAATTCCGCCAGGCTTGCATAGAACGGGCAGCACAGTCGCAGCGAAAGCTGGAAGAGCGCTCTGTCAGAGCCTGTTCTTAACACTCCTTGGGTAGCTGCTGCAAGCAAAGTTGCAGGGTACCCACTACGCCATTATTCATTGTGTGGTAGACAGGAGTTCACTTTGTCATCATTCGTCATTCCTCGAAGAAGCGTTGTGCCCACGGCACACTTGCAAGAAACTTTGTGCAATTATTTTTTTTTGCGCTGTGGCTGACAACGATGAAACGTTATGCCAGATTTTTTTTTGTAGTTTCCACAATCTCTCACAGTAGGTATGTGCCACAGGTAACGGGTGAACAAGATCGAGCTTTTGTAACAGGTTGAATCAATTGAGGACTCACTCGTTGCGCAATTCACACTATGTGGCACCTGGTTGTTTGTTTGCTGTTCTAAAACGCTTGATTACTCACATTAACGCGATTTCTTTCCTGACATCAGGCCTGCCTAAGGCCAGTTTTCAAAGGAGTTCGAAGCACCGGCGTGGCTCAGTCGTACACTATTGGGCTGGCACGCAGGGGACCTTTGTGTCCTTCGTGTTTTTTTTTATTTACCAAATTTCATTCTTATTTCGTGCGATATGAGTTACGCACTACGGCGACAGCTACGGCGCGCGCGCGACCCATGTTGTGATTTCATAACAGCTTTCGCTGTAACAACCCTTTCCCACCACTTTGGTATTGTATACTATATACGGCCATGGTATGCTTGCACTCCAGACATGGACAGATTTGGAGCTTAAACAGCTCCACTGTTTTAGAAATTTGAGGGAGATTCGGTAGAAGTCTGAATTAGGTGACACTGTGCTCATAACACCACCGCAAGGATCTGTCACCAAGATCATGACAATTAACTGTATTGTCTAAAGCACAAAGGACATCATGCGGTCAACTATGCATGTATCCAAGCGGCCGTATCGTAAAATGCTAACAATGCAGAACAACGCGGAGAAAGGTAGTTAACATACGTAGAGATCGTTGCCTATACGATATTTTAATTTTGCTTCAAAGAAAGAGTGTGTGCTCATCCGATTGTTCAAGTCCCATCGACATGTGTGATTTGACGTATATAGACAGAGGCCCCCCGGTGACGTTGCATAGTTCAAGCAAGTATTAGACAGTTATAGTTTACGGTTAGTGTGAAAGCAGAGCTTAAGGGAATGGCGTTACCGTGCAGCAAGCATTCGTTGCGAACAGCGTCTTATAGTTCAGTGGAATAGTTTAGTTGTTTACGTGCCCTAGCTGGGACGGTGGCACCACCTATCGGATGGTTAATAAGCTGAAGACAGTGAAAAGGAAAAGAAAACTGGAATGCTTGCCTATGCCACCGCGCGAAGCATTGTTACAAGTTTATTTTAATAACAATAAAAGCAAATAAATATGAACCACGCACCAAACGCGAAAAAAATTATGTTGCCAATTTTTTACATCGATCTTGTAGTTAGGCCTAGACGCGTTCGAAATGGGAAGCTATCTCAAAAATTGCGCCAACTTATACGTAATACTTGGTCATCGAAGCTAACTGAAGGCAAGCGAATTCATTTTAAACAGTCGTTTGCTGCAAACAAGGTGAATCTTTCAACAACTACGCTAATATCACTTCGAAGCGGGCGTCCGAGAGTGCCGCCATGTTTACATACACTACGTAAACTTATGGTAAGTGGTACGGGTAACGTACGTATCGGCGCATGCGCACTTTGATTCAGGTATCACGGTACGCCCGGTATACTATAAATGTCTTAATAGACAGTTATAGTATCGTTACAGTTATAGTTGTCGGTGTCATGAAAAAATCTTTGCAAGACGTGCGCGCGCAATATGCCAACTGGCGCCTGGTGAAGACTATTATTCGTCACCCCTCTTGCTCTGTTAGCTCTTCTCGAGGAAGTTTTCGCGGCTTACGCCAGAAATGTTCCCGTTTTTGTCTGAGGGGGACATGGTCAAAGCACCCATATCGTTTCATTCGTGCACCCGCGCATCCCACGATTTGAAAACAGTGTGTTCAGGGTTACCGTAGCTTGGGCACACGTAGTCTCGGGCAGTGGCCCACTGCGGGACAGTAGTTTCTTACAGTATTTAGGCGGGTGTTTCAGACTGATACAAAATTGTTCTGAAGTAACGACGCTAAAGCATTAATTAGAGGGTGCGTTGGAGCATTTTCGATTCAATTCCGGCATTACCGTACGCTGGCACGCATGGGATGAATTACTACAAAAAAGTCGCAGATAAAACTTTTGCTGTCAGGGATCCTTTATCTTTTCAAGCTCAAAAAGATTTGCCGGCACGTTAAGAGCCCCGCATGATCGAAATTTTCGGAGCGCTCCACTACGGCGTCTCTGATAATCATATGGTGGTTTTGGGACGTTAAACCCCACATATCCATCACTCAACAATCATTTCACGATTTCGCTTTTGTACATCACATCTCTAATTTATTTATTCCGCAATTAGACGAGCGCATATCTCGCCCATAATACGGTGCCAAACGATATCGTGACGTAATGGTGTGACCACATTTTGCCGTAACAACGCATGCGCAGCATAGCCTATAGTGTTACACTCGGGCGGTGGGCTTCACTTTTCATTTGCTGCTCGTTATGCTGGATGTTTCGTAGACGGCAGTTCTTCAGCGTCATGGAATGCCAATTGGCACGATGTTCAGGCGCTAGGCGCGCGATACTAGTAGTATGTACGAGCCGCGTTTAAACTTTTTTCTTTTGTGTATGGGGTGTTTACCTGGACTTATGAAGCTACGTACAAGGAACCGCGTCGTGTCGTATTCATCTAGGACCACTGCGAGCTTCGTCTTCGGCATCAAACCATCTAAGCCCCCCTATGAAAGGCCAGCTATAGGTGGGGTCACCGATCATCACTCGCTGTATATATATCTTCATATTTCAACCCAAGCTCGCGTGTAACTTTAGCGAGCGAGTTCTTTCATCAACCTCGGCACCACTTTGGGTCAATACTCCCCGTGACACAGGCGTGCGTAGACAGCTTTCAGACTTCGCATACAGTCAGCCAGCTTTGTGACGGCTCTGTCCACGCGAGGTGGAGCCAAAGACCCTGAATTCCCGTAGAACTTCTCTGTTTTCTGGCACGTAATGTCCTTTTCGTGGGCCTCAACGCGGCGTCTTCTCGGTGCTTGCCTCGCCGGCTTGTTGCCGCATTTCAAAAAACAGACAATCCGTGTGAAACTTCAACTACTTCAAGTCGGCACAACAGTAGCGTCGGGGTCCTGTTATAGGCGGAGCACTAATTGTTTATTCACGTTGCCTGCGTTTATTTTGCCGTACACAACCTTAACCTCTTTCCGTTATTATTAGCTTCAACTTGGCTCATAGACCGGTCGTGGTTCCACGCTCAGGCGTGATTCGTGTGACTGCGTTTATTTACGCGTGCTTTCACCGTCTAACCAGTGCTTCTTTCGTTCCGGGAGCGCTGATCGACGTGCGTAGTGACGCGCCCTGCGCTACTACGGCGTATCTTCTGCCCTGTCGTCGACGGAATCCTTGTGGCGGACGCGCTGTCGGCATTGCATCGAATAAACGTGTGTCTATTTTCATGAGTAGAGTTGTGCATACATTAAACGCGAAGAGCCGCCTTGCTTCTTCGAGCTTTGTTGGTCGTAGCTACTGTTCTCTGATAGGTTATTGCGGGTTTGTCGAAAGGTGGCAGAAAGGAAAGGAAAATAGAGAGTTTTAGTACTGCGTACGCTGCGTACGTGGCGGCGTTGTGTACGTAAAGACGCCACGTTCTGCGTAGTGCGCATGCGCAGACCGCAACGCGCACGTATCGCGTTACGTACGCAGCCGCTACGTACGCACGCACGAGATGCGTGCGTGCGTACGTATGAGCTGATCGCGCCGCTCTCGAACAAGTTCGCGACAGCGCGAGACTTCGTTTTGCAAAATGGCGGCATCAAAGGCAAGCACCGACCGGCTCTGTGGCTTGAAATATGGCCATAATCTGGCTATAACACTTGGATTGGTTCACATTGGTTGTCAACAACACGTGCTTCTATTTTGATCTACCAGATGACGCAACACGCTTCACGCTCGTTACGTACGCGGGTACTATACGGCGTACTAAAAGCCGATTAGTGGCAAACGACGCCACGTAATGCAAGGCGCTTGCGTGATGCGTACGTAGCACCATTCCGCAGTACTAAAACTCTCTAATAACTTCATTTGGTCCTGCGGAACGCGACTGGGTCACGCACCCTGCTCAACCCCACGTAGAGACCGGCAAGCCGAGCCTGCCGGCAACTTCGCAGGCCCGCTGTATACAGTCGTCTCGAAATGCAGGGTGCTCTGAGTAGGGCCGTATAACTGGAGGAGGGTTAGGGGGTTGTTTTGACAACCCCCGAATTTTTCTTTATTGTCTTGACTTCTCGGGTGGTACCTAAGTAATTTATTACACGCCTTCACACCGATCAGCAGTTGACGAATTTGTGCGTTGTGCACGAAAGCAACCCCCGGAAAAATGCCTGTGTATAATCCTGGTTCAAAGTGATATCGTCTTGTTGATGAGCTAGCACTTGCATTTTGCGGTTACCGTTGCCGCTGCATTGTTAGGCGCATGTATTTAGTTGCACTTTAAACGAATGCGTGAGCGTTGTGCCCTTGCCTTTCCAATAAAGAAATACGTTGAGAGTAAGTGCTGTGCACATGTTTAATGTATTATGCGTTTGCGCCATTTCGCCAGATAGCGCATTACACATTGTTTGCAATTCAAAGGCACTCTACTACACTTTTTGAGCGTGGTTAAAAAACGCTACCGATTGTTTGATTGATTGATATGTGGGGTTTAACGTCCCAAACAACCATATGATTATGAGAGACGCTGTAGTGGAGGGCTAAGGAAATTTCGACCACCTGGGGCTCTTTAAGGTGCACCCAAATCTGAGCACACGGGCCTACAACATTTACGCCTCCATCGGGAATGCAGCCGCCGCAGCTGGGATACGAACTCGCGACTTGCGGGTCAGCCGCCGAGTACCTTAGCCACTAGAACACCGCGGCGGGGCAACGCTACCGATTGGTAGTTGACGCTCTAAAGTACAGGTTAGCCAAATATTTGAACGCGGTGTATGGGACCTGGAATAAATGTTATATTCTCAGTCAGCAAAAAATTATTCTCTTTTTCTCTTCACAAATGACGTTACAAGATCAGAAATTACCCGTAATGGTCATTTTATCAGTCAATGGCTGATTTGAGCAAGTTCGATACTGTGGCCGCCGATACTGTGGCCGACAAGCCCAGATTTCTCCACGCGTGCGCACGCGATAGCACTGAAAAGCCGAGTGTTCGAAGAAAAAATTGCCTCCGTATCTGCAAGTTTCACTGCAAATGTCGTCGAAAGACTATCGTCTTGCATCTGTAGACAGGGAAAGACACGTTTATTTCATGTTCTGTGCAAGATAATCGGTGAATGGTATTCTGGAGGCGCTGCGTTACAGTGCCTCGATGCGTGCAGCGGGGACGAACGAGCGCATCGACGCACTTTACGCTGCTTGAGACATGAGCGCTATCTGGCGGTTATCTTGGAAAACGAAATGATCTCCTCTTATATAACAAGCACGGCGTGCCCGCTCTTCTTGGAGGCCATAATGTGTAGAATGCAAGGCGACGGGTAGGTGCCTCTACCTTGTAGTCTTAGCAAAGCGTAGCAAACACTTTCCTTTTCGTGCACAGCGTTGCACTGTCAGCACAGCATAATAAACGCTACGGTCCTTACAATTATTCGTGTATGCCATCTCTGTTATACAGAAACACACCGAAGAATATTGGCGTGTTCATACTGTGCCTCAAATATGCGCTGTATTTGTTTTTTGATTGACAATCGCACAAGGATGAACGCTGAAACGTGAGCAGTATTGGTGGGTGCTGCGGATGTGGTTAGGTTTTAGCCGTTTCAGGTGTCGTTTTGAAAAACGTTCGTGGGGCAGCAAATTCCTTCACTAATTTTATTGCAAGGCTACTTGAAAAAGTGTTGCAGGGCTCCTGTAATTGTGTGTGGACGTGCGTAGTAGTGAAATTGCGCTAATTTACCTGTTTTCTTCGTACCTAATTAGGGAAACTCTTATGCAAAGTTTACATTCACCAGGGTTTTATCATGTTGGAATAATTTTTCTTATATTGCTACATCGATTTTGATTTGCCTGATGAAGGAAGGAAGGAAGGAAGGAAGCAACAAAAAGGGAGAAGGCAGGGAGGTTAACCAGAAAGACATCCGGTTGGCTACCCTACACTGGGGGATAAAGGAAGGGGACAAGAAAGACGAGAAAGAGGGAAGAGAGGGAAAAAAGGGGGTGGGGGAGAGACTGACAGTAATTTCACTGCAGCGTGTAGAAATCTACCGCATGTCAGAGGCGTTCACACAAGCCTGTCTTTCTCAGGAAACGCAGCAGGGCTTTCACTGCCTTGTGGGCTGTCGAGGCACGTGTACGTTGCTGTAATAGCACCTGCACAGAAAGAGGCCGATCATCCAGTCGCCGCATTGCGTTGGCAAGTACTTGTCTCTCTGAGGCAAATCGAGGACAATGACACAGCAGGTGTTCGATATTTTCGTCGGTGCCGCAAACATCGCACGCCGCACTGTCAGTAATTCTGATTAACGTGGTATAAGCTTTCGTGAAAGCAACTCCCAGCCAAAGGCGATAGAGAAGCGAAGCTTCACGTTGATGTAGGCCGGGTGGAGGCCGGAGTTGTAGTGATGGGTCGAGCTCGTGCAGTCGTGTACGTCGTATGCTTGGTGTGTTCCACTCGGTCAGTGTGAGACTGCGGGCCAGTTGACGAATCTGCCTCGCCGCATCCGCTCTTGAAAGCGGTATCGGAACACTGTTCCCTTTTTTATGTGACGTGCGAGCAGCATGATCTGCAGAATCATTGCCGCCTATACCACTATGCCCAGGTAACCACTGAAAGACGATGTCATGGCCTTTTTGTATTAACAGGTGGTGTAGTTTCATGGTTTGGTAGGTCAACTGGTCGTGGCATCCGCGTCGGAGAACTGATATCAGGCACTGTAACGCTGGTTTTGAGTCAGAAAACACAGCCCATTTACCTGGTCTTTCTTCTGAATTGATGTGTTCCAGTGCATTGCGCAGAGCCTCGAGTTCTGCCGTCGTCGAACTCGTCACATGTGAAGTCTTAAAACACCGAGTTATCCCTTGTGATGGTATAACCACTGCTCCACCTGAACTAGACGGCGTAGTAGAGCCATCCGTGTAAATGTGCACGTGGTTACTGTAGTTTTCTTCCAGTAGGGATAGACTCAGTTGTTTCAGGGCATGTGTCGGTAAGTCCGATTTTCTCCTCATTCCTGGAATCATTAAGTGAACTCGCGGCCGGCTCAAGCTCCAAGGAGGAAGCAGTGGCTTTGATGCAGGTGCGTATGTCTCAGCAAACGATGAACGATGCTTGGAGACAATAGTGCCGTATGTCGTGCGGGGCCTTTCAGCAGCTAGACTCGCCAGGTGGTGAGAAGGGGTCCTGGCATAATGCCTGAGGTGCATGCGCATTGTCTCGGTAATAATATGCGTATTTATCGAGTGATCTTGAGCGATGGCAATGGTTTCAGCCGTTGAAGCACTGCGGGGTATTCCAAGACATATCTTAAGTGCTTGGGCTTGAATGCTCTGAATTGCGCGCAGGTTGGTCTTGCCGGTGTTAGACATTGCAGGTAAGCTGTACCGTAAGAAACCGATAAACAGCACCCTGTACAGTTGTAGCATGGATGATATGGGCACTCCCCAATTTTTTCCTGCAAGGAATTTGAGCATGTGGCATGTTGCGATCAGCCGCTTCTTCACATAGTTCACGTGTGGAGTCCACGACAGGTTTCTATCTATTATGACTCCCAAGAACCTGTGGCTTCTGCTGAACGATATGTATTCTTCATTAATCGATATACTGTAAGCAGACATTGGTTTCCGCGTGAACGCTACCACTGCACACTTTCCGCAGGACACCTCGAGGCCTTGTTTACGAAGATAGCATGACGCCGTTGTAGCAGCCCTCTGAAGGCGGGCGCGAAGCTGAGGCCTTGTCACACCTGATGTCCAAATGCAGATGTCATCAGCATAGACAGAAAGTTCTACAGTGCTAGGTAGCTGCTCGACTAGACCAATGAGAGTTAGGTTGAAAAGGGTAGGGCTTAGCACTCCTCCCTGAGGAACTCCTCGGCTGCTGTAATAATCAGGTGTTTGGCCATTCGCTGTCATCACGTAAAATGATCTCAGCTGTAAGTAGCTGTACACCCACATATATATCTTGCCACCAAGACCTACTGTTTCCAAAGCACTAAGGATGGCTTCATGGGTGACATTGTCGTAAGCCCCCTTAACGTCTAGAAACAGGGCGGCGCACAGTCTCTTACAGGCTTTCTGGTGTTGAACATATGTCACCAGATCAACAACGTTGTCGATTGACGAATGGCCGCGCCTGAATCCGGTCATGGATACTGGATAGATTTCGTAGTGCTCTAAATACCACTCCATTCGTGTTAGAATCATTCGTTCCATCGTTTTTCCCACACAACTGGCAAGTGCGATAGGATGGTATGAGGCAATATCCAAAGGAGATTTACCAGCCTTTAGAAGTGGAATGAGGCGACTTGACTTCCATGCCTGGGGAACAGTACCAGTCTGCCAGGAGTCGTTGTATAGGCGTAAGAGTGCCTTCCGAGCTTCGTCTCCAAGATTACAAAGGGCACGATAGGTAATGCCGTCAGGACCGGGTGCTGAAGAACGTCTGCACAGAGCCAGTGCCGCCTCTAGCTCATCCATAGAAAACTGGCATTCCATACGGGGATCACGTGAGGGCGGTGGGTTGTCAAAAGTTCCCGTTCTTGATACTGTGAAATTGGAATCAACGGCAATTCTTCTACAGAAAGATTCTGCGACGTCAATCTCTCTGCATCGAAGGTGAAGTGCCAGAGATGTAAATGGGTGTCGCTGACCCAAGGTTGTGCTAAGACCCCGGACAGTTCGCCATATCAGTGATAGGGGCTTTCGTGGATCCAACGACTCGCAAAAGGATGTCCAACGTCGCCTAGCCAGTTTATCCATGTGCCGCTGCATTTTCTTTTGAATGCGTCTAGCCAGCCTCAAATCATCCATGCACTTTGTCCGTCGGTACCTTCGTTCTGCACGACGGCGTATTGCGCGAAGTTTCTCAAGCTCGATGTCGAAATCGGTGCGCTTGTTACTAGTCAAATGTGTATGCGTGGTATTCTGCAGGACATCCTTTATCGAGTCCTCTAGGTTATATGATGAGCCGTCGGTACAGCAGTCTTCCATTAACATTTTGAATTTCGGCCAATCGGTGTACTTGAGGCCTCTTGAGGACTTGGAGCTGGTGAAACCTTCTATACACAGGTAAGTTGGTATATGGTCGCTGCCCCGCGTTTCCAGATCCGAAAACCAGTGCACTTTCCTGATAAGTGAGCGAGAAACCAATGTAAGGTCCAGGCAGCTGCTATAGGCTGATCCGCGTAAATATGTAGGGCTTCCATCGTTACAAACGCAGAGTTCGTACTCCGAGGCTAAGGACACCAATTTTCTTCCTCTGGAGTTGTCCCTGGAGCTTTCCCATAGGAAATGGTGGGCATTGAAGTCGCCAGTGATCACCCATGGCCTTGGAGTCGATGTCAGAATACCGCGTAAGCGCTCGCAGTCAAGGCGGCTTGATGGAGATAAGTAAGCTCCGATAATCGTGAAAGCAACCTTATCCTTCTTCACAGTAAGGCACACATACTGATTCCCTTCATCAGGCGAGACTCTGTGGTGAACGTAAGTGAGGTCATGGCGCATGAATACAATAACTTTGCTGCAGTCTCTGTGAGTGGAGGACATAAAGCACTCATATCCTGACAGCTTGATTGAAGCACATAGGTTGGGTTCACAAATCACAATAATGGAGAAGCGGTTCACAAATACAAATTGTCTAAAGTCAGACATGCGCGACTTCAGTCCTCTGGCGTTCCACTGAAAGACAGATGCATTCTTGACTTCCGCTCGAAACGACGGTGCCTCGCTGGCCATGGTTCTACCTTAGAGCTGCAAGCACCGGACTCAGGGTGTCCAGCACATGCAGTGCGGTCTGCGCAGCAGAAGTCTTCATATTACTCAGTAGGACACGCATGGTACTCATCAGCGATTGCAGCAAGCTTATCACTTGATCTTCATTCATCGCATCACTGGTTTGAGGGGTCGTCGAGGGCGGCGGGATTTGATGCAGCTCCGAAGTAGGTTGACGTCGTGGAAGAGAGGGCCACTGTTCGGAAGGCGCGACTGCTGTCCCTTTCTTCTGTTTGGCAGTATCCGTCTTCAGTGAGCTCGGTGTTCGTGAGTCAGCCTCTTTGATAGAGGATGACATCTCTCTATCGGTAGAGGCGTTTTTCCGTGTTGGTCTTCGCCCACGACGCCGTCGTCGGCGTAGTGTAGCGGCAGCTTCCTTGTGTGTTGAATTGTCACGCACCATACGCCTGAGTACCGCGTGCTCGTTTCGCACCCGCGGGCAATCTTTGGATGAGGCCTCATGAGCGCCGTGGCAGTTTGGACATCGTAGTATGGTGGCACTGCAGGCGTCTTTTGAGTGAGACTCAGCGCACCGCGGACACACAAGTTTGTTCTCACAGACACCTTTTACGTGTCCCTTCTTGAAGCACTTGTAGCATTGCAGTGGCTTCGGTATGTAAGGACGCACTGAGTGGCGAACATGGCCAACTTTGACATACGAGGGAAGGCTGTCTCCCTCGAACACAAGCCTCAAGCAGCGTGAGTTGCCGAGTCTGGTAATGTGCGTAATGCGGGTGCCTTCAGTCGCTGGCTTTATTAGTATTGGCAGGTCATTAGCTGAGATGGAAAGATCCACATCATAAATGACGCCAACAGTGCCATTACAACCTGTAGCGACCATTGGCCGAACTTTCACGTTGCCGATTTCTGTTATGTGCCGAAGGCTTTGCAGTGCGCTACGGTGCATAACGTCTACAGCAAGGACATTCTTTCGTGCATTGATCCTCACGTCTTTGATCTCATTCGGCGCGGTTTCCTCGAAAAGCACAGAAAGAACTTGCCTGTTGAGGAGTCGCAAGTTAGATGCAGGGTCTTCAGGCATAAACAGCATGGTGTGCGGCCACCGCTGTGGTGCAGTCTTAACGGTGGAAACACTTGCCGACGATGCCGTTCGCAGAAGTCTTCGTTTTGTACATCGATTCATGACGACCGTGAAGTCATCATCCGATGACTCAAAGCCATCCGAATACAAATCGGTTGCCTCACTGTCGGTGTCGCTGGACGCGTTGCTACGCTTCCTGGATGACGAAGTCCGGCGCGACGGTTGCACGCCTGGAACATTCTCAGGTGTGTCCTGAAGCATCACCGCAAAGGAGGGAGCGGCAGCTCCCAGGATTTCCAGGAAAACAAATTGAAAACACTGAGACACGGGCACAAGCGTTCTGTTGTTGTTGTTGTTGTTGCCCCTTCGCACTGGCACATACCCACTATGGGGGATTGGCCATGAAATCTAGAAGTATCCTATATGAGATATATTAAAAGGTTTATCCTTAATGAAAAAACTAATGATGTAATAGAAAATAATAATTAACTAAAAAGGAATATTAAACTAAACAAATAATTGAAGATTGAATCAAGAAGAGAAAAGGTGAGGTAATACTACAGTGGAAGACAGAAATTTTGAGTAGACCAGACAATCGAGCTTATATCACCCGGTCACAATCAAATGAATATGCAAATTTCATTCAAAATTAGACAAGTGTCTTCAGAAATATATTTAAGCAGGCATTATTATGACATGCGCTTTGATTCTCGAATGAAATTGCATACAGCATCGAATACGCTCCTGTGGCAATGTCCCAAGCTAAAGGCACCGAAACTTAGAACATTATCTGCAGTTAAATTTAAACCTACTGCTTGAAACGGAACAATTAAAAGTCTTTTCCTAATTAATGAATAGTTTTTACATGTTATAAAGTAATGCTCTATTGTTTCCGTTTCTTCACAGAATGGACACAGGGGGGATATCGCCAGACCAGCTCTGTGCAAGTAAAAGTTTAATGGAGGGACACGACATCGAAATTTGGTTAAAATAACTTCTAACTTTTTAGATTGACTCCACTGAGGTTTCCAGGGGTATGTTAGGTGCTGATAGTCCGTATATTTAGTAATATTTTCCATAATATCCGTATAAATAGCCCATTTTCTATATCTGATCGACACTATGTGTTCCGATTCTGGTAGTACCGAGATCACAGGGCCATCAAGTGTGGCTCGAGATAGTGAATCGGCTATTTCATTCAACCGTATGCCACAGTGTCCCGGGACCCAGACTAACTTCAGGAACTTCACATGAGGTGGAACTAATGTTTGTAATGTCGCTAGAGCTCTTGATTGTTCTGAAGCTGTAAGAGTAGTACACAGCGAAAGAGAATCAGTAATTATCATTGCACTCTCTTCGTTTGAAGGAAGTTTTCGTAGCGCTAAAATAATAGCCAGGAGCTCAGCTTCGAAAACCGGAGTGAAGTCTGGTAGTCTTACCGAGAATGACCAACCGAGGTAATCTGAGACGATTCCTACTGCTGCCTTTTCTTTATTCACAGAAGCGTCTGTGGCTATTATGTTCTTTATTTCTGTGAGAGAATCACTTCGTCGTCGTCCTTTTGATGATGATTTGCCTGATATTCAGTGGAAAACAATGGACCACGCTTGGAAAAGTTGGTCCAATGAACTCACCGATTTGATTCTTGATTTCAGGCTTTATGAAGTGGTAACTTCTCCCACGCGAACACAAAGAAAGAGTGCCAACGTTCTTGATTTGATACTAAGTAATGACAACTCCCCGCTTGATGAATTAAACTTGGATATCGCGGATGATACATCAATCACGATATGCCAAAATGCCAGCTATGCCCCTCGGATGCACTGTCACCCATAAATCTAGGGAGGTTTTTTATGCCCGATTTTCAAAAAGCAGCCTGATCCAGCCCTACTTTCTTAGAACATGTATATAAATAATTTTAAATGGCCAGTGTCAGTACTGTTCACGTCAATGAGCTGTCGTTTCAATTTGCGCAGACGATCTCGCACTGCATTCTTTATTATATCCCGACAAAAAGTCGAAGTTTCCTGAAGAACCACCCTTAGATCAGCTGAAATATTCATGTCAAGCGTAGAAGGAAACGATTGTGACGTAACGTAAGAACCGAATGTGCAAGCGCACAAAAAATCTGAACCATTGACAATCTCAAGTCAAAAACTAAGTTAGCGAAGCAAAAATGTAACCTTGCCTGACTTTATCGATAACACTTATCAGTTTTGAAACTTTTTCCATGGATGCTCCGCGGCGCAATCACGCCGCGCACCAGAGAAAAAAGATGGCACTGGCTGATAAGTTTAGCCAACACTTTCATTAAGTATTCACTGAAGATAACGGCACACTTCTATATTCGCCAACTACATTATTTTCTTCAATTGAATCGTTGACGACAAGTGACTCTGGAATATTCGATCGGCTACTTGCACTTGATGTCAAGAAAGCGAATGGTCCGGATAGTATTCCAAATGAATTTTCAAAGAGATACGCAGGTTGCGATAGCAAATCTCTTGGTCTTATTTGTGCAATGTCACTTTCCACTTCAGACTTACCTAAAGATTGGGAGGTCGTGAAAACTGTACCGATTCACTAGTCAGGAAACACTAATGCTCCAGCCAACTACATACAGACTGATTTCACTTACCAACACACTATGTAAAACTTTAGAAATTATACTCGGTTATTTACCCACATATTTCCTAGAGAACGTTCTGGTAGATGTTCAGCATATTTTTAGAAGAAGGCTATCGACAGTTACTCAGCAAACAAATGCCGTTCATGATTTTGTGTTAGGTATAAACAACCAGAACCAAACAGACACACTTCTATTAAATTTCAGTAAAGCGTTTGACTGCGTGTGCCATGCAAAACTCATCGCCAAAATCAGCACTGTCATTGGTGATGGACCCATCACTGAATCACGATTTGTCATCATCAAAAACGCCTCATCTGCTCCTGTGCATGTGACTTCGGGCGTTCTACAGGGCTAAGTAATGTGTCCGCTGTTATTCTTGGTCTTTATAATGGACTTAGCAAGTAACATGATTGCAATATGATAACAATAACATCAGACCTCAACTGTACATCGCACATTAACCATCTCACTTGTATTAACGCACTGAAAAAACATTTTTCTTAAAAGGTACCAGCGAATGGCACCAACTAACGTGAAACTTTTGTCTTATACGACACGTATTAGACCTGTTCCTGAGTATGCTAACGTAGTATGGTTTCCGTATAGTAAAGCTCCTACATGTAAATCGGAAGGCGTTGAGAGAAAGACAATTAGATTGCCCCACCGCAATGGTCTGGTGGTTAAAGTACTCGGCTGCTGACCCGCAGGTCGCGGGATCGGATCCCGGCTGCGGCGACTGCATTTCCGATGGAGGCGAAAATGATGTAGGCCCGTGTGCTCAGATTTGGGCGCACGTTAAAGAACCCCAGGTGGTCAAAATTTCTGGAGCCCTCCACTACGGCGTCTCTCATAATCATGTGGTGGTTTCGTGACGTTAAACCACGCATATCAATTCAATTTTCTTTACGCTGGAAGTGTGCTAGTTGGTTCGGTGCATTGACGTGGTCAAGAGTGCCATGACGTAGCGCCTTGCTGCTCTTTAGAGTAACTTAATGCGCTATGCCAGAGTGCACATGTCCAGTAGCTCAACACATTAGGAATGGCTCTCCTGAAGACCGCCATATGCTTGCTGGACGAAAATTCAATAATGTAGCCGCTTCACGCTTTTTTTGCTACCACAAAATTGTGTAAATCACAAAAGCTATCAAAGGTTGAAATGCTACTGTTCCTGGCCGGAGCCGACATTTGGTTTCGTCTTACAGTGTTCCCCACATGCGTGTTGCTATGCCGCCTTGCCAAATGAATCTACCAGTCAATTAAGTAAAAAAAAGCATAAGAAACATTATATGTTCTCAATTGTAGTTTAAGGTAGTCAGTGGTCGAAATAAATAGCTCAGCGGACAAAAAAATTCACCCATTTCATCTGCGAGATATGAACCGACAACCTTAGTGTTACACCTGTGGTGTTTTTCCTTGCAAACGGCGTTGATGAACACATCCCTAACTACCATGTTTAATATCTGTATATTTTTAATATCTAGGAGTGTTAGCCAGCACTACCTGTAGTGAAGATGGTGTATCAAGCTTTTTACCAGAGGGTGGCATGTGACCTTTGCACGAAACTGCTGCTGAACAATAAACCCTCATACGCTAGCCTAAGGTAACGAATCTGCTGGGTGAGGCTCGCTATGAAGAAAAGAAAAATTTTCAGAGGACCATTTATTTCTGGGTTAGACACTACCACATAAATGAAAATATTGCGTACCACAGTCGACCAATCGCAGAATAAAAGAAATTTGATCTGTTGTCCGTTTCGAGGCTGAGCCATATTTTGGCATTGTAAAGTATTGTGTTCTAACCCTGCTTGAACTTTCATTACTGTGTGTACCCTAGCTCTGTATCTGAAGGGCATCTAATCGTGAACACTGGGTGTTACAGCTTTGATTCCGACCTCTGGCCCCATTCAGTGGATGCCGAGTCCAAACCCGCATCGCCTACCACATCCGGTCTATGCCTCTTGGACGGGCAAGGCAATCTTCAAAATACCCATGTAAGCGGCCATGGCGTCTCTGCGTCCACATGCATTCGCCTCCTGGTTCCCGCCTCTTGTTTGCCAAACAAGAAGTGGCTTCCACGTTTGGCCTGTGGCTCCAGGGTGGGCAAGGCAAATATCCAGATACCACTGTGATGTGCCCAGGGTTTCTCTGCGTCACACAAGGAATCGCCTCTAGCTTGCCATCTTGCTAATGTATCGTGAAAGAAAGCCCATTGCTGTGGTCTGCCCTTAATTCGGTCTTCACTCCGTGTGAGGGCTCTCTTCAGGGTTGCTGTTCGTCATCGCTCCGCCGTGACCACCAGTGAAGGAAGAGTGGGTGACGGACTGTATCTTGAGTTGCCTCCGTGACACATGCCAGTTATCTCTGGGTCCACCCTGCGTAATACAGTGAATCTAGTGTTTTTAATGAATATGCCAAATTTAGGCGAGCCGTATTGTGCATTTACTGGCACAAGCTTAGCATTTGGTACAATGTTTTATCATCATGTTTGTATTTCGCGACCAACTGCAGTGCGATTTAGTGATCCATGTGCACGTTTCAAGCCATATATACGAGCATGGTTTCAACCCTACTGAAACCCCGTTAAGCCACATATATGGCTTAATCCTTCGTATGTCATTCTAATAAACGCATATGTTCGCTTACCGACTGCACATGTTTTCCGCAATTATTTTACGTTTGCATATGGAATGATTGGAATGGCATACGGAACGTTTCTTGATTATGACAGATGCATCCGTTCACATTGTGCAATGTAGTGAGATATGGATGCTGGTTTGCATCAAACTGCATGAAAAGCTTGGCAGATCGGAACAAATTCATCTATCTAAGAAAAGGGGGCTTTATTTTGTGTGTGCACGTGCGTTTAGCGCGTCTTGAGCAGCAGTCCTTCATTTCAGTCATACACGGCTGAACTCGGTGCTCCTTTGCTTTGGTCTTGACGTTATTGGGCAGACCTTCTCAGCGCGTACTTCGTAGAAATTAAGTGGTTCAGCTGTACCATTGCCATTCGTTGGGTGCGCGCTATGGAGTCTTCACTTTAGAATTTGCTTCGGGCATCCTGTTTGGATGGCATTTGGAGCATTGGTATATGTTCCAATGTTAACACTTAGCCACGTGCTTGTGGTCCACGACTTCATCCAAGTACTCGTTGTATAATTCACTCATGTTTCATTTGGTATATGCTTTCCACCTTGGCAATGTGAATTGCGAGCTTCGGCCTTTCAGTGAGCACTGAAGAGTATAAATATGCGAAAAATCGCACAGTGACTGCAGGGGAATCTCAGGGCGAGTGATAATTAGGGCGAAAACTTGCAGTCTGATAGGAGCCTGGGTTAAATGTTTGACTCGTATTGCTTATTTTTTGCTTTCTCTTTTCCTGCTATATTTCTCTAAAATTGTGGGAAATACATACATGGGCCAGGGAATAAGAAGTACAGTGCGGCATCAGAGTTCTTCGCTCTCAGAGTGAAGACATTTTGTGTCTTGAAGTTATAAAACGTAGATAGGTTGCACATAGTGATATTGAACGAGCCTGTCGAGATAACTGAAGTACAGCAGCCAGCCACGACCAATGGAATGGTCCTGTTCATGCACCCGGCAATGTTCTCCAATAGGTCACGTAGCCGGCCATTCATCAGTTGACGTCAGCCTGAAGTGCATAGACATTGGTGCAGGATTGTATCATGCCTTTAAGGAGGAAATACTGCCGTCTTCTGATGTTATACCAATCGGTCTAGTAGAGTACAGGTAATAATTTGAAGTCTTTATTAGTGTGAAGGCTTTAAATAAAATGTGTGCAACTGTTTGTGTTAAATTGACTTTTACTCGCTGCTGAGCGATTATGCTGACGCGCATTGTTCCTGTCTGGTATTGCTTCAGATTCTTTAAGTACATTTAGGCCTCTGCCCTTGTATTTCCCCTTCCTTCAGCTAAGACCTATTTTCACTACATGCTTTTTTCGATTGAGAGTATGCATCAGAATACAAATATTGTCTTTTTGTCCATTCTAAATTATAGTTCTACCATATGCCGTCTTTGCCAAGAGAACTGTGAATCTCATTATAGCTACAATACTTGTCTCCAGACTATACTTACAGCTTCCCAAGGTAATTTCTCAAAAGACACCTGCTGTCGTCATAGTTCACATTATTTTTGTTCGAAAAATGAATTGTGGTTGCTGAGATTTGTTCAAATAAAATGTATATTCGGTTTTTCTTAATTAGTGCTCGCTGGTGTTCAACTGGTAGAGCACTTCTCTGAACAATCAGCCTTGCCAACTGGTGTCGTCTTTTATAAAAGCGTGGCCCTTTATAAATGTAATTCATAGAATAGTTTGTTAAACATCGGAATGATATATTGCTGAGGTGCAACGGATACATTAAACAATTGGTATCCACACGAAAGATCAGGAAATGAAAGCCTCTAGAGATCAATACTCAAAGCGGGATGCTGATGGGGTCATTTTGACAAGCAAGATACCTGCAGCATTCACGCAACATTCTGCTTTCCGCTTGCAGCCCCTTATGTATAAGTTTCCATTTCCCTACGTATTCCCTGAAGTTATTACGATAAAATGTCAGGTCCTGATCAGTGGGAAAGCCTACAAATGAAGTTTCAGACGCGATCCCACTACTTTCAATATACATCTCCGCTGTGTCGCAGTAGGCAGTGCGTAACGCTACCTTGTAGGCCACACTGCGCCGAATTCGTTCAACCGCTCAAGGTTAACGGCACTACAGATTGCAGCTCTTGTTACTCTTGCGCCGCCAAACTACCGTAGAGTATCAGACGAACATGTTATGGGTAGTGCCACCAACAGTCAACGGTTGAACGAAAGTGGGGACACTCGCTCCCTCAGGAAGCCCGCCATATGGGCAGGTCAGGAGTTCAGTAGGTCATGTTCATGGTATCGATGACGCACTTGGGTGGACTCTTTCTGCCAGATACACCGGAAAAACGGGGCACATAGAGGTTTGTTCGAATAAAAATACTACGCTCATCATCGCATATACTGACAACGCCGAGCCCATTGGCGTACACTTTGCGTCTTTACTGTGTAAAAGGGCCGTCCGCGAATGAGAAACTGACACCTCTTGGAGGTCGCTTAGGTAGGGGTATATATAGCCAAAAACAAGTGTAATCTTCTTGCTTTTTTGTCCTCTGAGCCCAACACTAAGGCGGCTTTGCCACTTTTAAAGCTCAAAGTGAAAAAAGATAAAAAGAATATACTTGCGAACGTCTCTATATTGCCCTCACAAAAGAACCTCCGAGTGATGCCGGTTTTAAGCCATTGTATAGCAAACTTACGCAAAGAAATTACTAGGTTAACGTTATTGGCGTAACCGTGGTTCATCAATGCTGTAGTGAGCACAGTATACCTTTAACGTAACAAAGCTCTATAAGCCCCCTTATTTTGATGAACTTTTCTGTGTAAATCTCCACAGAGCGGACATGGAGGTGGGAAATTCAAACTGTATGATGCTATCTAGTTCTTTATTCGTCTGAGTGTGTCAGAAATGAACAAAACATTTTCCAACGCTCTGCATTGAGGAGAAGCCAGCCACTTGCCGTGTGTTGCAGGATGCGGTGGCGCAAAATTTAAAAATACCTTAGTGTTACACGGTATATATCGTACCAGGAAGTCGAACCAAGTACGCAGTTAACTTGGTGTGCACTAATAGAAATGTATCGGCTTATCGGGTCTCATAACTATTTCGAATTGCTTTCCATATCCACTGCGCATAATTCAGCCAACAGGGGTAACTGCCATCTCGAAAGTGAGGCGTTTACGACTACTGCATACTCTACTTCTGAGCTGCCCAAACAGCCCTACGACAGCGCCCATGTCAAGTTTGTACCTTCTGATGCCGTAACCGACCAGCGGCATGAGGCAAATCAACACCTAATCGCTGACTTCTCCTTCAGCATTCGGGGTCATATTTCGGTCAACAGAACTCTCATATTGCGTTGTTATTGTGCACAAATAAAGGATTATTTGTATATAAATATGTAAAAGTCGTTCAGAAATTTTTTGCAACTAAATGGGCGCGACATCACGTGGGCTGTCCAACACTATGTAAGTCTACGGGTTCCGACGTTCGTGAACAAGTGTGCAATAAATAATTGACCGCAGTGAACAGCTTGCTTGACCAGTCATCTAAGTGAAGAAATAGTCGCATATATGCCTGTCGTTCATCACAGGATGCAGCTGTTCTCACTCTGTCACCGTCACAACCACCGTACAGTAGCAGACGAACATGTTATATGTAGTGCCACCAACGGTGAGTGGTTGAACGAAAACGGGGACACTCCCTCTATTTGGAATCCCGCCATCTGGCCAGGTCAGAAGTAGAGTAGGTCGTGGCGATGAACTCCGCACTCGTGAGCTGGAAATTTCCCTTTGGCTTCTCCGCAACGCACGTTGAAAATAAGTCGAAAAAGTTGATGCTCTTATCAACCCTGATAAGACCAAAGTTTCGCCTGACGGCACACCATGCGTTGATCGAGTTAACTGCGTACTTGGTTCGACTTCTTGGTGCGATACATACCGGATAAATGTAAGGCATTTTTTTTTAAATTTTGCACCGGCGCACTCATAATGCAACACACTGCAAGCGGTTGGCTTCTCCTCAATACAGATTGTGGGAAAATTTTTTTGCCCATTTCTGACACCTTTGGAGGAACATGATAATGTCGTGCAGTTTCAATTTCCCGCTTTCATTTCCGTTGTGCCGAGATTCACACAGAAAAGTTCACCAAAATAAGAGGATTGTAGAGATTTGTTTAATTGAAGCTACTCTGCTCATAATGGCATAGAATAATAAGGCTACGCCATTACCACACACCTTGTATATTCTTTGCGTAATCTTGCTGTATACGACTTGAAACCGGCACCACTAGGAGGTCTCATGTTTCTTCAAGCACCTTCGTGCTTGTGCTGCAACCCTTATTACCATAAAATTTAACCAACTAGTTCCTTGCCTCGCCTTTCGTTTCATGTTTCCTCTAGCACCTTCGTGCTTGCGCTGCAACCCTTATTACTATAGATTTTAACCTCTTTGCTTTCCTTGCCTCGCCTTGCATTTCATGTTTCTTTTAGCACCTTCGTGCTTGCGCCGCAACCCTTATTACCATGAAATGTAACCAACTAGCCCAAATAGCCGTTCTTCTTCAATGTATATACCGGGGTATACCGGTATATATATTGGTATATATAGGGGTATACACAAGAGAATATACAGGGGTGCCACGAGAAATTTCGTACTGGGGCCCCCGCCATACAGTTTCTTGAGAGAGTCACGTAGTCTGGGAATACTCTCGCAGTGTTGAATATGTACGTTTCCTCTTGGGTAACTAGAGAGGGAGCTAAGGGCGCAAGCGGTGATATGGGGGCAACTGCCACTCTGCTAGCGTGTTGGGGAGCTTCTGGGACATATCGGCCCAAGAAACATTACTTCGAGCACCTTAATTTGCTTGTCACGTACTTTCTACACAGTTGCTTATCTCAACTTTATTCATACCTTTCGGAATACCAGAACATCCTTCCACTTTACTCTAGAAACAAAGTTGCTCAGTTTGGTAATGATATCAGCAGGTATGCAAGAGCTGTACGACGTCAAACATGGCCCGCAAAAGTGCACATTTGTCTGGAGGTACGGCCAGTCCCGAAAAGCAGATGCTCTTTCACCGCTTTACAAGCCAGCATTGTGGCACCCAAGCCAGCAATATGCAATGCCTACTACGACACAGCAGAGATGTATATTGAAAGTAGGGGGATCGCATCTGAAACTTCATTGGTAGGCTTGTCCACTGATCACTATCTGACATTTCATAGATATAACTTCAAGCAATACGTAGAGAAATGGGCATTTATACATAAAAGGCTACATAGGACAAGAAAAAGATTGCGCTTAGGCTGCAGGTATCTTGCCAAGACTAGCTCGTTTGTCGAAATGACCTCATCAGCATCCTGCTTTGAGTATTGATCTCTAGAAGCTTCCATTTTCTGAAATTTCGTTTGAGTACCAATTGTGTTAACGTGTCGTTGCACCTCAGCAATACATCATTCCGATGTTTAACAAACTATTCTATGAATCACATTTATGAAGGACCAAGCTGTTTTAAAGGGCCGCACCAGTTGGCAAGGCCGATTGTTCAGAGAAGTGTTCTACCAGATGAACGCCAGAGGGCGCTAATTAAAAAAAACAGAATATACATCTTATTTGAACAACTCTCAACAACAATTTATTTTTCACACAAAAATAATGCGAACCATCACCACACCAGGAGCCCTTCGGGAAATTACCTTGAGAAGCTGTAAGTATAGTCTGCAGACAAGTATTGTAGCTATAATGAGATTCACAGTTCACTTGGCAAAGATGGCATATGGTTGAACTATAAATTAGAATAGACAAAAAGATAATATTTGATTTCTGATGCATACTCTCAATAGAAGAAATCACGTAGTGAAAATAGGTCTTAGCCAAAAAAAAAAGGGGAAAATACAAGGGCAGAGGCCTAAATGTACTTAAAAATCTGAACAATACTAGACAGGAACAATGAACATAAGCATAATTGCTGAGCAGCAATTAAAAGTCAATTTAACACAAACAGTTCTAAACATTTTATTGTAAGCCTTCGCACTAATAAAGGCTTCATATTAATACCTACACTCTACTAGACTGATTGATAGAACTTCAGAAGACAGCAGCATATTCTCCTTAAAAGCATGATACACACAATCCTGCACAAATGTCTATGTTCTTCAGGCTGACCTCAACTGATGAATGGCCGGCTACGTAACCTATTGGAGAACATTGCCGGGTGCATGAACAGGACTATTCCATTAGTAACCAAGGTGACTGGCTGCTGTACTTCAGTTAGCTCGACAGGCACGTTCAATATCGCTATGTGCAACCTATCTACGTTTTATAACTTCAAGACACAAAATGTCTTTATTCTGAGAGCAAATAACTCTACACTGTACTTCTGTGCTACAGTGTACTTCTTACCCCTGGCTTACGTATATATTTCCCACAATTTTAGAGAAATATAGCAGGAAAAGACAAAATAAAAGGTGTACATTACGAGTCAAACATTTGAAACAGGCTCCTATCAGACTGCAAATTTTTGTCATCAATATGATTCGCCCTCACATTCCCCTACAGTCATTGTGCGCTTTTTCACATATTTATGCTCTTGCGTGCCGTCTGAAAGGCCGAAGCTTGCAATTCTCATTGCCAAGGTGGAAAGCATATACCTAACGAAACTTGAGGGAAATATGCAACGAGTACTCGGATGAAGTTGTGGACCACAAGCACGTGGCTAAGTGTTAACATTGGATCATATACCAATGCTCCAAATGCCTTCCAACCAGGATGCCCGAAGCAAACGAATTCTAAAAAAAGTGGAGACTCTATAGGTCACAAACTATCATTGGCAGTGACTCAGCTGGACTACATAATTGTAGAAAAAAGGTGCTGGGAAGGCCCGCACAATAACGTCGAGACCAAGCCAAAGGGGCACCGAGTTTCACCCTGAAAAGCTAAAATAAAATATTGTTGCCAAAGACGCGCACTTCTGGAGGGCACTTCTGGTTTGGCAAACAAGAGGCGGGAACGAGGTGACGAATTCTTGTGGACGCCGAGACGCCATGGCCGCAGGACATGGGTATTTTGAAAATTGACTTGCCCGTCTAAGAGGCATAGGCCGGATGTGGAACGCGACGTGGGTTTGGACTCGGCATCCAATGAATGGGGCCAGAGGTCGGAATTATAGCTGTAACAACACAGAGTGCTCACGATTAGATGCATTTCAGATACAGAGCTAGGGTACGCACAGTAATGAAAGTTCAAGGCAGGTTGGAGCACAATATTTTACAATGCCAAAATATGGCTCGGCCTAGAAACGGACAACAGATCAAGATCTCTTTTATTCTGCAATTGGTCGGCTATTGCACGCAATATTCAAAAGTTGTGGGTTTTAATTGCACCGGAAAAGGTGGATTTTCAGTTACCTAATTTAAATCAATTACTACACTACCGTTAAAGACTATGTACCCTATGCTTTCCTTCAGCTAATTGATTATTTGGTAGTGTCTAACGAAGAGATGATCCCCTGAAAATTTTCTTTTAAGTGAGCCTCTCGGCCGAGTTTATACCTTAGGCTATCTAATGAGGATTTATTGTTCAGCAACAGTTTCGTGTAATGGTCCCATGCCACCTTCTGGTGAAAAGATCCACGCTCCACCGTCACTACAAGTGGTGCTGGCTAACACTCCTGGATATTAAAGATAGATAGATATTGAATACGGTAGTCAGGTATGTGTTCATTAACGCAGTTTGCAAGGAAAAGCACCACAGGCGTAACTTTAAGATTGCCGGTTCATATCTCGCAGTCGAAATG
Organism: Rhipicephalus microplus; assembly: GCF_043290135.1. Taxonomy (NCBI): domain Eukaryota; kingdom Metazoa; phylum Arthropoda; class Arachnida; order Ixodida; family Ixodidae; genus Rhipicephalus; species Rhipicephalus microplus. The sequence continues at coordinate 46,608,203 of NC_134709.1, forward strand.
GGTGATCTTTCGTCCGCTGAGCTAATTATTTCGACCACTGACTGCCTTAAACTACAATTGAGAACATATAATTTCCCTTATGCTTTCTATTACCTAAATGACTGTCAGATTCATTTGGCAAGGTCACCCAGCAACACGTTTGTAAGGGACATTTGAAGACAAAGCCAAATGCCGGCTCTGGCCAGGAGCAGTAACGATTCAGTCTTTAAAAGCTTTTTTGACTTACACAATCTCATAAGAGCAAACGAAACAGCCACATGGTGGAATGGTCGTCCCGTAAGCATATGATGGTCTCCAAGGGAGTCAATCCTAATGTGTCCAGCTACCGGAAATGTCCACTTTGGCATAGCGCATTAAGTTGCTCTAAAAAGCAGCAAGCCACGACGTCATGGCCCTCTTGACCACGTCAATGCACTGCACTCGCTAGCACATTCCCAGCGTGAAGTGAATTGAATGGAAAGGATCATTTCTATGGTAGCAGGTCTTTTAACTGTACAAGTGCGAACTTGCGTATGAACGTGTGGAGCTGTTTGGAGAACGAGTGCATACCAATTTTAAATGTGTGTCAGGAAGCGCATTTAACTAATTTAAGAGCTAACGAAGAGGTAATAATCCTAATTAACAGCAAATAAACCTAATTGGTGAAGACGGAGGCTGCCGGGTTTATATCTGGAGTGCATAAGCCGTGATATCATCAAGAGAAGCCTGTAAGCTGAGGGCGATGAGTCTGAAATGCAGCTTTCGACTGTGTTCTATTCATTTTACAAGCAGTCGGTTTGCGATAAACCATGGGGGCGGACTTTTAGGGAGCCTCTGCCGCGTGGAAACTTTCTAGGCAGCATTCATCAAGGAAAGAGACCAATAATTGAGTAAGTACCCTTCATATTAGCAAATCTTTACTTTTATTTCACTTTACTATTACTTTACGGACAAAGTGCGTATAAATAAATAAATAAATGAATAAATAAATAAATATCCGTGGGGAAGCAGGTACAGGTATACAAACACATAGACATTGGTCTGCTCACAAACACGCTACCCGTATCCATTATTAACCCTCCTAACTCATTGTTAAGTTAGAACACCTTATTCATCGAGCTTTTAAAAATTAACCAGAAGGGAAGACTGGCGCTGTGATCGTCATGCCAGCATAGTAGTTATGGTATAAAATTCGTGCTTGCGGGCAGCGAAACGCACTTGTGGCTTCATTTATTGCGGTGTTTTAGTTTTGTTTCAAATGAAAAAAAAAAACGCGTTTTGAACTTCGTTAGCTGAATTGAAATGATGATCCCAAAAGGTGAAGGTGGTGAAACGTAGCTGCCAAACACTTGCCGATTGTTGTTTCGTGGGAAAGCAGCTTCAGGCCACGCGTGGCCACAAGGAACGTAAAGTACGAAGACTAGACAAATTCATGTAATACCAATATTTCCCATGCTCGCTGAAGTGCCATGCATTGCACGGCTCTCTTAGACAATAGCACCAGAGTAGGAAACTATAAACTCCTCTTAGGAAACTAGGACTCATCTAAACCGCAATGTCGCCAGAGTCTGCACTTTCAGATGATTTTCACTACACTCCTTTAACATGATCTGGCAATACTGAACTTCAAGCTGCGATTGTCCCCGCTGTTAAAGAATATTTTATTTTGTGAAGACTTACCAACACATAGCCATGTAGTAACGCATAGCGTGTGAAAGCGTTTTCCAGAAAAAAAAGAATGAACTCCAGACTTCCAAAGAATTCCAGACCTCCAAACAGATAACCAGCTAGTGTTCTCATGAAGGATATTCGACCAAGGAATCTGGTGAAGCAAGGGATGGACGTCATAGACGAAGGACCCGAGAGCTTGCGTGTTGCATGCGCCAGACACATTGGCTGGAAACCAGAAAGTAAAAGAAGTAATCGTGAGGCATGATTCACCTGTTTTACCCATACTCCAGCTTGCTGGTGCCCCAGATTTAGTTTTAACATTGAGTCTGCAACGTCATCACATGACACACTGACAGCAGTTATAGATGCTGTCTCGCATTGCAAGGGAGGAAGTTTGCAGTTATCCAGAGCAGATAAAAGACTGAAAATATGAGTTAAAGGCACTTGCCATTTTAAAATCAGTATTGTACTCCTTAATAAAACAATGTTCCACGTTGCACGTGGTAGTAATACAGATTGCTTAAGCCTCTTAAAAAAAATTAGCCATCCCTATAATGAAAGCAATCTGCGAATTTCAACCCCTCCCTTACTTGATTAAAAAGAAAACAGAGTCCCCAGGAAACGATGTTTTAACGCGACAGCGTTAAGGAGCACGTTTTACTGAAATTGCGGCGTCGGCGTCATTGGTTGTGAGTAGGAAATCATCTTTGCATGATCGAAAAATTAATCTGCTAATAAAAAAGTGGGTATAGTACCCGCATCGTTTGGCTGTGAGTGAAGATCGAACCTGGGTCTTTTGCGTGGCAAGCGGGTGTTCCACAACACAGACATGCCTCTGCTTGTGAATGCAGTGAAAATAACTTCATCTGCTGGGAAACACAGTGAAAGTCACTTTCATGCCTTAGAAACACACGCGTCGTGCATACATGCATCACAAGACGACATAAAATATTGCCGTAATATTGCACGGTACAAGCGTGCACTGCCATCGTTCGTGAGATGTGGAATTTTTTCACAAAAACTTGATAGTTTAAAGCCAGTCACCGATTACAAGAGGCACACACGCTGTTGCACTCCCAAGGACACGCAGCGGGTGCATAGCAAGTTCGAGAAGACTTCATACACTAAGTCTTTGAAGTACGCATTATGAACCGAATAACGCTATCGGGTTGAACCCTTAAACGCGAAGCTTGAGCGTCCCCCAAATTTTAGGGAGCTACCGCCAGTTTTATAATTTATAGCTTCGCTAAGCTTTTTCTTTGTACTAACGTGAACAAGCAGCTACAGTATACACAAATGCTCGAGATAACTGGATCATGTCACTGTAAATTCCGCGGATAAAGGCAGTGTTGACCAACGCGTGGCTTGTATATAAAACTGGAAACTCGAGTATAATTTAACCCTAAACTGTTGTGTTTATTTCCATGAGCAGTTTTTTACTTAATGTCAACGTGCTTATGCGATTCATTGCCGATCTTTGAGAAAAGGTACATAAGAAAACAGGGTGCATCAGTAGGAAGGTGAAACACTACCTCTTGGGGAACGTCTTCCATGAAGCAAGGGCTGCAAAATTCGCAAAGACCAACTGGATTGTCCCTTACAGGTGCCTTATGTGACGATTCACAACCTGAAAGAAAAGCGAGCCACCTGCATGTATGCAGATTGATGTCTAGTGCTCCTGGATTGAAAAGACAATAAAATTTCTAGTATGTAACTGCTTGGCACACGATAACTGCATCATATGCCATTTGGAATCTGGTTCCTACTAGTAATGTTTAGGCCTGTGAGAATATTGGAGCACCTCGAATATTTGGGCGCATCGTACGGTGTTCGAATTCACTTGGACACTAAAATAATTTACAAAATTTATGTACTCGAAATTAAAGAAAAATAAACCAACCACATGCAAGCCTCTGTAAAGTTGGTTTCACTGCAATAAAGGAATGACATACCGTCAATACTTATCCAGAAATTCACACTGCTGTGAAGCCCCACTTCAACATTAAATAGATATATTTCACTCTCGTAGATCTGTCAGTTTATACGATTGAAAGCTTGTTGCCGGGTTGTACGCTTAAAGTATAGTTAATTAAGAAACAATGTAATTTGCAGGCAAAAACTTGTATTCTACCTAAAGTCAAATTCCGCTATCATTCAAAAATATTTTCACTTGCTTTCAAACTTGCTTTCAAACGACATTTGCGCATGTCTTGTTCACACAAAAAATATTGTGCATGCTTGCTGGGTCATGGCAAATATTCAATTTTTTTCTTTGTAACATGCGATATGTATGGTTAGAAATAAATTTGAAATTAAAAGATTATGCAAACATTTACTTCGGTTGCGCTTTTTACTTTTCGATCATTCGTAGCCGTGTTGACTGACGCGAGTGCTTGCATCAAAGTCGATGCAATACGACACAGACCAAGGACTGGAAACTAGGTGTAAGCAGTGTACAAGCTTTAAATAGTTGCATTCTAATTCTCGAGCACTATTGTAGAAGTACAAAAAAGTGAAAGAGTCACTTAGTAAGAATTCATCATGAAAATTTTTCAGAATGCACAAAGCACACGAAGACGTGCGGCGGGGGCAGCTGACGCCCATATACGCAGTTTTCATACGATGGTCGGTGCGGATCTCGGCGTTCCGTTTAGTATGTAGCATTATGTATACAAAAAAAAAGGGGGGGGGGGGATGTTAAGGCGTGCTCGGCATAAGCAAGAGTTCGAAATTGAAGGCTTCACTGAAGCATCTTGTGCTGATGTTTACGACTGTCTTGTAATGATAGTTCCTACAAGCGAGACACGTTTCTCTGTTTGTTTTGCCTCTGAAGAAGGCGTGCCGTTTGCAAATTCTCGATAATGGTTCTAACACGATATACTCTTTTTCACTTTGAAATATCATTGCTGGTTTGCTGCCAATAAATATTATTGTTCTCCACACTCACTCATGAATTGCTTTTGCTAGTGCAAGCTGTCAAAGAATGCCTCTAGCCTCCATGAAATATTTTCGGGCACAGGTACGGCGTTCCGATGGGCGCGTTGGCGTCCTGCTGGGTGCATCGACGCGCTTAAAACAATCGAGCAATAGATAACGAGACACCCGTAAGATTACACCAGTCCCGGTCTCTTTCGTCCACTTCTGTTTAGAAAAGATAGCCATAGAATAAAAAACTGACCAAGGCACCTGCGCATGCGCACTAGGCACGAAATAAAAAAAAGGGTGGCCACTTTCTTTTTTCTACCTAAATAAAATGGCAGCATATCCACGGAGTGAATGATGGGGAGTGGGGCGAAACATTCGTCCGTCCATTCGTTCTTGCTTCCGTCCGTTCCTGCGTACGTATGCGTAACCGTCCATGCGTCCATCCACCCGTCCGTGCGTGCGTCTGTTCGTGCGTCCGTCCCTGCGTTCGTCCATGCAGCCGCCCCTGCGTCCGTTCATGCGTCCATCCATGCATCGGTCTGCGTGTCTGTTCGTCCATCTATTCAGCACTCCAAGTATCACCATCTCGCATCTTTTCATCATATATCCTCCATATAGAAGCACCGCCATCCAGCGGACATTTCAAGAATTAAACGGGAGGTGGCACATGCACACTTTCTTACGGCTTGCGCTTCGGGTTTACTTCCCACCTTTAACCACCTCGAGTTCATGGCATATACTAGTTCACTTTATTCATGGCTATGCGGCCCAACGCTCGCTAAACCTTTCTAAAACGAAGGAGGTTACACCCAGCGAGTATAACGTAGCAACCCTTTCTTGTCAGATCGTGCTCAATGTACATGCCAATAGCTGCTAATGGGGATCGCAGCGTGCGCGTTACCTAAAGGCCGAATGCTCCTGTCTCTCATTCCCCCTTAGCAGCCATTAACATGTGCATTGAGCACATGTGCATTGAGCACTTTTATTGTTCAACAACGCACAGAAGAAATCTCTCACCGGAACCACCTTGGAGGTCAAAATCGTAAGGACTGCTATTTCGGGTATGTGCCACTGGTGGTTACGTACTACGAGGGACGCACAAGCCACGCCATAAGGAGCTTCGCCCCTAAAAACGAATTTTGTTTACCGCTTATTGTGTACTCCGCGACATCTCTTCGGTGCAGTTCCATGCGCTAGCGCTGCTTATCTATCGTACCGGTGTCAAGGCTACAGTTTCCCTTCTCTAAACTGGTTCTTTATTCATGATGCTTCGCTTCTAGAAGAAAAACGAGAGTGAACGCTTAGCGCTCCACCCATACAGCAGAACCCGGAGGTTACAATTTTTTTGCAGAATTGAAGTGCTTTAAGTTCGACAGAACGTCCGTTTTTTCAAGTGCTGCAAAAAGATGATGATGGAAAGACAGGGATGATGTATTGTGACCCAGGATAACCCCACTACGCGACAGAAAAGACTGGCTTATAAGTAACGGTATCGAGAGTTTCACGGGCATTTTGGGTCGTTCTTAGGGCTGTGTCCACTAGCATCCCGGCGACACAGCCTTTACAAAGGTGCACGACCATAAGTTAAGTCTGAAAGCCGTGTGGGCGCGCCTGTGTCACGGGGAGTAGTAATCTGAAGTGGCGGCATGGTTTAAGGAACTCGCTCGCTAAAGTTACACGTGAGCTAGCATAAACTTCGGTTGAATTATGAAGACATATATACTGCCAGTGATAATCAATGACCCCGCCCCTAGCCGGCCCTCAATATAGCCTACATATTTTGGTGCCGTAGGGCTAAGTTCGCAGTGGTCCTCCATGAATACCAGGCGACGCAGTTCTTTGTACGCAGTTCCACAGGTCCAGGTGAAGTCCGCATACACGCACAAAAGCAAACGAGTTCAAACGCGACTCGCACGTACTACTACTATCGCGCGCCCCGCGCCTGAACATCATGGGAATTGCCATTTCATTGCGCCGAAGAACTGCTGTCTACAAAACGCACAGCATGACGGGCAGCAAACGAAAAAAGGAAAACCCGCCGCACGCGTGTAAACCTACGGGCGGCGCTGCGCATGCATTGTTACAACCAAATCTGGTCCCGCCAATTTGTCAGGATATCGCTCGTCGCCATCTTACATCTATCCCATGTCGGTCAAACTGTGTGAAGTTTTAGATACGTTGGCGGTACACGTTAGGCGGTCCACACTTGGTGTCCTCGAGCAACGAGCACACCACATCGCAGAGGAGCAATAAAATTTATTAGTTGTTTGAACATTCGCTCGTTGGCGATGAAAAGCGAGTGTTATCTTCGAGGTGTTACGATGAAATAACGGACATGAGTTTTCGCGACGCACGTCAATCTAAGAGCATAAAAGTGTCTGCCTAAGACTGGGGTGTTGATGCCGCATTGGCCGACTGAGAGGTGATGTTTGTTCTACTGAAGTTCACGGTAGAGCGGCTTTGCGAGGGCCACGAACGTCTGTGTGGAGCACATGATGCAAGGCTTCCCTGGCATCACACTTTCTCTAACCGGTAGTCCTGCTGCTATGCCTTCGGTTCGGCGAATCCAGGTCATGCTGGTGTCCATACCCGTGTGACGGTCCACGTAGTGAATGTGGATGTAGATGATGGATGGTAGCCGGCGGGCCATGGCTTCAACAATAATTCGCACGTTTGGTGACTGCAGCTTTTTCTTTGTGAGCAGGCACACGCGTTCCAGAGCTCTCGCCGGATATAGGAAAGTCTGAAAAAAACAAACAAACAAGAAAGCTTTGTGAACTGATATTGGGCCACTGCAGCGCTGAAATGGCTAAAGTATTTTATATTTTCACACATTTCTTAGTCACCACCTAATAGCCATGCGTACGTTAACCCCTGAAGCTCGCCTATCTCACCGTATTGTGCACTTTCGAACAGGTGCCCACACTAAAATATTTTGTTTTTTTCCCAGAGCAACAAAAGACAAACAACGGATTGCACAATATGTTGCCACCTTCACCTTCCATGAAAAAGAAACCTCATTATTTCACGTCCCGTATACTCAATATCATTACGCAATATGAAGGACGCAATATTTCCCAATAGGCAATCTGTGTAATGTAACCGCCACTGCATATTTTTACAACCCTATTGATTTTATAGTTGTCTAATCTTCAGGTAAAACACTCTCGGCATCATAAGGAGATTAAAATAGAATTGGTAGTTACCTAATAAGTACAAAACACAAAGCTACTAGTGAGGCATGTGTGGTTCTGGGGACCAGGGGGATTACAATCTAAATAGATGGGGCGTGCAGACATGGACACAAGAAGGCAATTGAGTCCGGACAGGACCAACGCCTACTAACAACTGAGAATGCGGACAACGACAGAAAAGAAAAGCCGGGAAGCTCATCTGCGCTTGCCCGAATATTACGCGAACCTATCAATTTGTGTTGTCCCGATGAAAGATAAGCGCTAAAGCATATAATTTCATCTTCATGCAACTTAATATACGGTCGACTCACACGTCTAACACTACAACTGTTATGTAATGCCTCAACGATCGGACGCGTGTGATGATTCTTATGGTAGTACAGCACTGCGTAGTAATGATGAAACGCGTGCGCGCTATAGATATAAAGCTCCAAATTTGAGTACAACCCCATGCACGTCACGTCATCTACTTGCGGTGAAGGCGCAGCTTTAATGGTAAACGTAAATTATACGCGGAAAACTGTAGGAATGTTTCATTTACGTTACCACCGTACGTGATAGCAACGTGATAGCATATACGTGATAGCAACAACGTCGCATTTACACGTCGCATTAACTTTTTCATCGTGGTACCCTATGGTGACATCCCGGGTTTAAAGTGCGCCGTAGTATACAGCCAGAATGACTCAACGAAATTTAGGATAAAATTTGTATGTTAAGTGTACGAATTGCTTTCAGGACAATGTTCTTCATTGTCAGCGATTGGGAACTACGTAGCCGGGAAAGAGGTGGTCAAAATTCAGGACGATATACGTTGACTGGCGCGGGAAACACAAGGTGGCATCTCTGTCCACGTTTTCTTCGTACACGTTTTCCAGCCTGTTAAGTATCTTCCAACAGTGAACGTTGTCCCATTGGCAACGAGAAAGAAGAGCAATTTAATAACACAAAAAAATTGTGTTGTCTTCTCAGTGTGCCTTCTGACGAGAAAGCGCCGCTGGGAGAGAGATGGCTCTCGAAGTACATACCTCGAACGATTGCTCGTAAAAGTCGATGAGGGCCATCTTCACGATGAGGGAGCGGAGGGTTACGCTGGAAGACAGAGCACTCGATAGAGCCCTGTAGTTGAAACGCGGTACGTCAGAGTCGTCAATGTAGCGCACGTGGGAAACCGATAAGCACTGTAAGAAATCCAGAGAAACCAAGTTTGGCACGTTGCTCAACGTAAGACGACCGGAACGGATGCCAAACGCGATCGCATCCGCAGGTTCGATGACCAGTTTGTTCGCGCAGCTACGGCAACTCTTGTGACGGCCGTCCAAGTTGAGTCGGACGTCCAGGTCTTCAACACTGCCGAGCATGAGGGCCAGCCGGCGCACGGCACCTTTCGCGCGTAGGCCACAGGGCGGAAGGGACAGCGCTCGGAGGCACTGCAGAGCGGGCACATCCACCACCTGTGTGAAGTCGAAGCCATCGCCGAAGTGAAAGGAGCTGACGTTTAGCTCAACGAGGTTGAGAAACGTAGCGAAAAAGCAGCGCAGAGCCTCCTTGTGCATACGGCTGATGGTCGGGTACGCCGTTCGATCAAGGCTTTGATCGTACAGCAGGACGCACAGGCTCGGTATCTGGCTCCAGTTGTGCCGAGAGCCGGCATTGAAAAACTGCTTCCCGATATCCGGTGTGTCGACGGCTGCAAGAATTACTGGCTCAAGCGGGAACACCGCATTGCGTGAGAAGGCCAGGTCTTGCAGCTGGGCGCAGTTGAAGGCCTGCGATGTCTTTCGGAATACCACGTTTCCGTGAAGGTTGATGCAGTAACGCAAGTCCACCGGCTGACCACGGTCTAATTGGGCCGTGCAGGGTGCCTCGCAGGTGCACACAAGCGTCTCAAGATTAAGCAAGTGGTCGGCCATGGATGAACACGTCGCCGCGCAGAAGTACGAGTTGACTTCTTGCGCGAAGTGAACGTGTAGGTCCTCCAGAAGTGGGCAGTACTGCAGGAACTGCAGCAGCACCTTCACGTTAACTTTGTCCGCGACCTCGACGTACATCTTGCGAATCTTGGTCTCTTTACGCTCTTGCACGTTTGCCAAATGCCGCAACTTGAGAAGTTCTTCCTTGGCGTCATCCTTGGCGTCGACGAGCGAGAACTTGAGCTCCGTGACGTTCGGCAAGGAGACGAGTAGCCGCTCCAGAAGAAGGCTAGCCTTCAGGGGGCATGCAATGCACGAGAGAGTCCGTAGGTTTTGTAAGTCGGAGACGACCGACAGCAGTAGTGCTGGTACCGCTACGATGCAGTTGGATATGTCCAGGGAATGCAAATTGCTTTTTACTTCGGCTATCTCGCGTCGGAGCACGTCCTCGCTGGCGTTGGCGGGCAATTCGTACGACGACATTGCCAGCACATCTGGGGTGGGGCTTTGTACGGCTTGGTCCGAAGTTACACTGGTCGCTGGTACGACCACACTGCTGCCAGACTGCCCTGCTAGTGACGGCTCACTTGTTTCACACAACTCTCGCGATGGTTGGGAGCCCATGTCGCCAGAGAATATCTTGTGAAGGGGGCGTTTACACCCCTTAAAGAGTGTCTGCTGACTTTTGATAACGTTGAGCGCAACATTTTGTCAATGCGATCATGTTCCCCGGATATCGTCTGTGCGAATTACGGCGCTACAGATAGCAGCTGTTGGTGTGTGCCTAACGCCTGCACATGAACATTTATGGAATGCTGTTTGCAGCGTTTGTTTGTTATGAGTGCTACTCGACGTAATTGGTCGCTATTGGCCGCGAGGGCCTCCACTAGAGAGGCCAGCGCTGCGATCGTTTTGACGTCACATATAAGATGCGTCGTTGTGGAATAGGACAGCCTTGCTTTCGCGACACCACTTGCATCGTCCTCCATGACTGCACCGGCGGTTCTTAGTCACAATTCTACGATGCAAATTAGACACGAGAGTGTCACCGGCAGCACCTACTCGTACTTTGCTCGCCCGTACTATCAGGTCTTACCGCTTCTTTAAGCATTGAGCTTCAAAACAAAGGGAAGCACGCGTGGTGTCCACAGCAAAAGCGCAGGAAATGCTGTTTTCTAGCAGACAAAGCCTACCGGGCATATTATTAATGACGTCATCACGTAGGTGGCGCTACGGCATGTCGTCGAGGCCAGTAAACAAGAACTGGATTATGATTCATGTATACTTACGCATTCGCGGGGACAGTATCGGTGTGGTTAAGCAGTCGCGTTTGATCACCATTTACTGCTTGTTCTATGTATGAAGACGAAAATGCTGTGGGCCCGCGTGCTCAGATTTGGGTGCACGTTAAAGAACCCCAGGTGGTCAAAATTTCCGGAGCCCTTGACTGCGGCGTCTCTCATAATCATATAATGAATTTGGGACGTTTAACCACACATATAAATTTATTCTTAATCTGTGTCTCATAGCTTCTCGTTATTTTTGAGAACTTACCCAGAGAATCTTTCATGGGCCTCACATATCGAGTCTACCTGTGCCACAGCATCACGTTCACTGGGCTACCTACGCCGCAACTTGAGAAATTCCCCTACTAATATTCGAAAACCAGCCTTTCTTACCTTTATGCAGCCAATATTTGAATTCGCCTCAGCAATTTGGTCTCCTCATCAAAACTACTTGATTATTATGGTAGAAAGGATTCAAAATAGAGGTGCCCGCTTCATATCACGAACGAAACTACGACATCACGTCAAACATAACGCAAATTAAATCAGACCTTCAGCTGCCGTTATTGGATAGCCGTCGCAGTATTGCTCTTCTCTGTCTGTTCCAGAAATATATTACCTCTAATAAACGAACGCGGCTTCAGCTTCAAACACCTCACTCTTTTTCACGCAGATTGCATGATCAGTTCAGCTTCATGCGCAAATACGGGTCAACTAATGCATTCAATTCATCACCACTGCCTTGGGCCGTTCGTCTTTGGAATGACCTCCCTGATTGCATAGCCTCCATATCTAATCCCGATACATTTCGCCGTCAGCTACTCACTCTGTTCACCATGTGACCCTGTTTTTGTATTCTGAGTGCATTGCGTAACGGTGCTTTATATTCCCCTTGTCTTTTATTTTAAAATGTATCCCTCTGTCGCCATGTTCATATCAACAAGTGCTGTATTCCCTCAAATTTACCTCGCCCTGTATAGCCTAAAATGTGATCTCATTAATATATATATATATATATATATATATATATATATATATATATATATATATATATATATATATATATATATATATATATATATATATATATATATATATATATATATATATATATATATATATATATATATATATATATATATATATATATACATATATATATATAGTTTTTCGTTGTTTTTGCACTGATCCTGCCTGTAAACTGTTGGTTACCTCTCTTTACCATTCCGATTCCTCCCCCCCTTACCCAATGCCCTGTTCTGTATATATATATATATATATATATATATATATATATATATATATATATATATATATATATATATATATATATATATATATATATTTATATATATATATATATATATATATAGTTTTTCGTTGTTTTTGCACTGATCCTGCCTGTAAACTGTTGGTTACCTCTCTGTACCATTCCGATTCCCCCCCCCCTTACCCAATGCCCTGTTCTGGGGCCTGTAAGGTTTTTTTTGAATAAAGAAGAAGATACGACGTAGCGATTCCAAGCGGTTTCACTTGGGCAGCTGCTATTTTTTGTTCGCGTTTAAGGATTCGCAACACCATCGTGATAATGCACTGAAACCACTCTTGCGGATTGCGCATGTGCTCGAGATATTTCCGTTACTGAGAACCTACATAAGCAGTCTGGATTTATTCTAGGAAGCGGGACGAACCATCATTTATTTTGAAGGAACGTTCCCGCTCTGTAAATCTTAAGAAGGGACTTCGCATATGCTCTAATGTTAATTCTATAACAATTGATGGGGTCGTACGCCTCAAAAGCACGACATGATTTTTAAAAACGCCGAAATTGAGAGCTTCGAAAAATTGAACCTCGTTCACTGGCTTGCCTAGGTTTTCAATATAGGCGAGAATATTTCCATTTTCGTTTTACCAGATGGAACTGTAGTGCTGCGGTCATTCGGCCCTCACGCGAATGATGGATAGTACGTCAGTTTTCCCATAGCATACCTGTTCGAGGCTTCGAACGCATGGTGGATCGAAAATGATGAGTATAGCTTGTCTTAGCGCGGTGCATACAGGAGAAAAAAGTAGAAGGCGCAGACGTAAAGAAAGGCAGGCGCTCAGCTTCCAGCTGTTCGCAGTCTGCTCGGCTTTTGGAATTTCACGTGTCAGCTGATTCCGAGAACGGCCAACAACGATGCAGCTGTACAGATTAGGGCAGCACCCACAATCTCTTCAGTGCGCTACCCATTCGCCCGAGTCCCTACACTTCCGAAAATGACGTTTTGTGCCGTTCTTTTGAAGTGGTCCCCGCCCTGGAAAAGAGGGCGCGTTGTTATTTCCGACCACGTCTGACGAAGTGGGTTTCGCATAATGGGACGTAAGGATAAAAAGGGTGGTCAGTTGGTGACATCAACTACTGCGGTTTGGCAATAAACATTATGAAGACAGTTTGATCGAGTGTACACGTTAACCGTCAGCGATGCTGCGCCATGTACAGTGGTGAGCACTGTTAGGGTGAACACGCGAGCGCGTGGCTGACGGCACTGTCAGCGCCACGTAACAGCCATCGTTGGAAACATTGCACATGCGCAGCAAGTGCTTTGCGAAACACGCTTTCCACCGCGCACATCACGTCATCAATACGCTTGTTCGTCGTCTGCTGGCCGCATTTTTTGTTCGCTGAGCTGATACCTTCTGCATTTTATGGTCCATCTGGATTGAAGATTGGCGCGTGAAGGAAAAAAGTGAGTGTAAGAGGGATAATTATTAAACTTATTATTCAAGAAAATTGCACTTTTGCAATTGAAGTTAAACAATACCATGAGAAAAAATATAAAAACATGAGCAAATCTAATAGCGAGTCATGTGACTTCTTACAGCAAAGCTATTCTGGACGGTAACGAGTCGTAAAGTGATCGAGAATATTCCCGATCGGCTTTCAGCCTTTCCCACTTATTGCTGACTTGCACCCACAAATGGTCCGAAGTCGCGGAATAGAGGGGCTTCCTTGCCAAAGAAGCTTCAGACGGCCCCACACGTTTTCTATCACATTCAGGTCCACTCCTTTCGGAGGCCATTGTATAGCTGCATGTGCTGCTCCACCTGGAACTCCTTGACAGCCCGCGCCGTGTGTAACGGTGATCGGTCCTGTTTAAACAGGTAATCACTGTCTGGGAATAAACTGCTCGCATATGGAAACAGCACATTGTTCAAAATGTTGCAGGATTGTTCTGATGATAAGTGTCCACGTATACGTTGCAGGGGCCCTAAACCATATCTTGAAACAGCACCCCACACGCTCACACTCGATCTCCCACTGGCAGAAACACCTTGCACGTTGTCTGGGTCGTTCCTGCGTGGCATTTTGACGTTAACTGAAACAATTGTTTTTCAAAGCAGGAAGTTTGCCTCACCGTGTGCCTGGTAGTCTCCAAACACGCAATCTTTGGTCTTGTCGCGTCGAAAACGTCGACTCATCCGAAAAGATGACGCGACCCCACTCTTCTGATGTCCATGCTTCGTGCAACTCAGCGAACTGCCGTCGTGCGTCCTTGTGTGCCGCCGTTAGTAGTGGCTTCTGCGCTGCGACGCGACTGCGAAGGCCTGCGACGTCGAACAGTGGTGTCCTAAACGTCCAAATTCAAGCCCTCGCGTATTGCCGGGGCTGGCAAGAAATGGTTACGAACAGCAGCTGCAACTATGAGGGCGTCTTCATCGTCTGTGGTAGCTTTAGGGCGGGGCGCGCGGGGTGCATCCTGAATGCGACCTTCATACTTGTAGGCTTGAATTATCCTGTTCACAGTCTTCAGGGGCCTATTAACTAAAGCGCCAATATACCTCTGGGAATAACCTTTCAGGGAAAGATCAACAATTGAGCGCCGTTAATCATCAGGAACCCTAGCCATAATACGATCTGGCGACAGAATTAACGGCTGCAAAAGATGTTTGGTTGTTTTTATGCAAACACAACAACCAAACAAAAGATGTTTGGTTGTTTTTATGCAACGGCGTTGCATGCACAACAAATTTGAAGGGAACTAATAGACACGCCCACATAGGTAAACAAGTTTTTTTTTTGTCTTGTTCTGTTCAAACACGGATGTTTAAAGAAATCTTAAAATGCAGGATGCATGGGCTTAGAAAACAAAAATGCGGCTAGCAGACGACGAACAAGTGCATTCATGACGTCATGCGCGTGGTGGAACAATTATTTAACGGAAGGCGTGATGCGCATGCGCAATGTTTCCAGTGATGACCGTAACGGGGCGCTGACAGTGCCGCCGGCCACGTGCTCGCGTGTTCACCCTAACAGTGCTCACCGCTGTACAAACACAACTGCCCGAAAAAGAATCTCGTTCTTACGTGCTTTCGCTGAACGAATATAAAGCGGGTGTTTTTCAATTCTTGACATTGCAAGCTAATTCCTCAAGATTATGTCTTGACAAACTGTCGACAGCACGTTGCCCTTCCGGCCAACCTTTAGGAGCGACGTTCCTTAGGGTGCCGGCCTGTCCATCCTCCGACGGTGTATGTAGCCACGAAACTGCACGAATCTATGAGAACAATATCTGCAATGTAGACAGGCCTGACTTGTCATATTGTTGCTGCCATCCGGAACCACCACTTTATAGCAGAATGCCTGTAACATAATGGCAGGCACTTGACACACCACCTGGGGTTCTGTAACGTGCACTCAAATCTGAGCACACGGGCTTACAACATTTCCGCCTCCATCGGAAATGCAGCCGCCGCAGCCAGGATTCGAACCCGCGACCTGCGGGAGCCACCGGTGGCACGTACGCGAAAGAGTGGTCTTTATAATGTCCGCTGGATGGCGGCACTTGTATATGATAATACATGATGAAAACCTGCGAGATAGCTATACTTCGAGTGTTCACTAGATAGACGGATGGACATACAGATAGACAGATAGACGGATGGACATACAGATAGTGTTCCGGCATATTTTTAAACTCTGGCTAACATACGTAAGACACCTTGTATACTTCTATATTCTTAAGAAAAAGTAAGGACACAACTCACGGAGATAAAATAAAAGAGGACAAGATAAAGTGTCAATCTGATACTGAATTAACTTTAAAAAAAAAGGCTTCTTTGCTATATACACGCGGACATGTGGGCAGTTACAGTCGTAGAGGATGATGGCGAGCAATATAAGGCTTATGACATCACGATACTAATGCACTCTTGCTTTACGCAGCGTGCAGACGTGTCACTGAAGCAGACCTCTCGTTTCACATTGATAAAACACGCCCCCGAAAGTTCACCTGCTCTAGCGTTCTTGCTCTTTCCGAGTATGTAAGTATTGGTAAGGTCCGGCCTAGACCTGCTGTGTTCACAGTACATAAGTAAATGAAGACTTATCTTATTTTAATCGTACGTCGTACGTTCTTGACCTACCATAACGTAGCGTGTGGTCTCGCCGATATAAACTTTGCCGCATGTAAGCGGAACTTCGTAGACCACGCACACCAAGCAATGTATAATAACCCTGCATGCTTTTTGCACCAAAGGTGCATTATTCAATAATAATAATAATAATATTATTAATAATAATAATAATAATAATAATAAGGGGGTTTAACCACCCAAAACAACCACATGAATATGAGAGACGCTGTAGTGGAGGGCTCCGGAAATTTCGACTTCCAGGGGTTCTTTAATGTGCGCCAAAATCTGAGCAGACGAGCCTGCAGCATTTCCACCTCCCTCGAAAATGCAGCCGCCGCTGCCGGGATTCGATCCCGCGACCGGCGGGTCCGCATCCGAGTGCCTTATCCAGGCAACGAAGAACTTTTACGGCGCTGTGATGCGTAGACAGAGGTGGGCCAAATTCTGTGGAGCTGAAAAACCAACAGGCATCGCGTATTTGTTCGCATCTTCCATTCAGTATAGAGAATACGGCGAGACCTGTTTTTTTTTTTAATCCACCAGTGGTTTGTTTGCGGCACCTTCAGTTTCTGAACCCCGCCGCGGTGGTCTAGTGGCTAAGGTACTCAGCTGCTGACCCGCAGGTCGCGGGTTCGATTACCGGCTGCGGCGGCTGCATTTCCGATGGAGGCGGAAATGGTAGGCCCGTGTACTCAGATTTGGGTGCACGTTAAAGAACCCCAGGTGGTCAAAATTTCCGGAGCCCTCCACTACGGCGTCTCTCATAATCAAATGGTGGTTTTGGGACGTTAAACCCCACAAATCAATCAATCAATCAAACCTTCAGTTTCTGAAAAAAAATTCCTCGACCACTAATATCAGAACAAGTGTATCCGGCTGACTTTAACCTCTCTATTTGGTGGTTCAAACTTTCCTGCATTTTGCGACCACGGGACAGCGTCAGCGCAGATTCTAGGCACATTGAGGCTATTGCCGTCGCAACAATAAACTTCGTGAGCGTCGATTCCTAGGGTGCGAGGTCTTCAAGAGAGCGAAGGCAAGTAGGCCTAGCAAAATTGTCGTCGACGTGCCAGTCTGATAGCGTCGAGGTTAACTAGACAAACTGCAAATCGTCAACTAAAGGCACCTCAAGGGTGAAGAAAAGCCCTTTCACACGCTATTTAAACAAAAGAACACCGTCCACTGCAGCAGCGATAGTTCCGGAAGGGTTTGATTTTAAGATCACTAAGACATTGTAAACGTATCTCAAAAACGTGTAGCACTAGTGCAGCGTGAGAAATAAAAACCAACTTTCAGTCAACAGCAGCTCGGAGCAAATCGCATAAAACTGGCGCAACAAACAACCTATACAGATACTTTGACGCTAGATATAGTACAAATAGTCGTTCGAGGAAAGAAAATTTCACAAAGCAAATAAATTATCAACTGAGATACCAGCATTGACCTCGACAAAAACTACTCTATTTTGCTCAGTATAAGCTCGAATGAAATGGTAACAGTGCCTGCTTCGAATAAGTTAAGGCCAGTGGCTTAATAAAAAAAACTGCTTCAACGTTTATTTCTGCGGCCGTAGTGTTGGTTGGAAAGCTGCGAAATTCTTACGCCTCTGACAACAACTTCACATATTGTACAGGAACTACAGTACACGTACACTGAACTTGTAATATTAAATTAGACACAGTTGCAGTGTTGAAGTGTTGCGGAATGTGGTGTATGAAAGTTAATGTTAGACTGGAGACAACAGCGCATGCAGAACCGACGAAGACAGAGGCAGTGATGGCGGTCAACAAAAATGTTTATTTTACATGTGCAATAATCAATTTTGCTAAATATACAAAAAACACCCCTGCGCACCAGCTTCACATGTCGCTGTCACTCTGGCATCTTTATCTGGAAAGTCAGAGCTGTTCTTCACACAAAGATACGAATTCGTAGCTTACACAATTTCAACAAGCACGTGAAATGGCGCTGCAGCGACAATTTTTGTTGCGAGAGCCGACTTACGCCGATAAGTTTAGGGCATCTATAAAAAAAGAAAAAGGTTGGGAAAGTGCACACCGATATGCCCTTCAGATTATTTATTTGGTGTAGTGCTCTTGCAGCCGCTCGTTAATACAGTGGCCACATTGGCTGATATTAATTTATTAAAATTTCCAGGCACACAAAAAGAACATAAATATTAGAAGTCCGCAGAACATTCTTAACGTAGTGCAAGATTTAAAAAAAGGGAGTGCCTACATTCCTGTTATTAGCCCGACTTCACTCTTCCGCAGCTCGTGCGCGAAGAGCAAACTTTACCTTCTTTCCGCTACAATAAATTACAATCTTCAGGTGATTGATTGATATGTGGGGTTTAACGTCCCGAAACCAACATATGAATATGAGAGACGCCGTAGTGAAGGGCTCCGAAAATTTCAACCACCTGCAGGGTTCTCTAGCGCGCGTCCATATCAGAGCACACGGACCTACAGCATTTCGGCCACAATCAAAAATGCAGCCGCGATTCGATCCCGCAACCTGAGGGTCAGCAGCCGATTACCTTAGCCACTAGACCAGCGCTGCGGGGCACAATAAGCAGGTATATACATGTGAGGTGACGAACTTGAAAGCTTTACCCTGCACTATGGGCGTGAGATATCTCGACAGACTTGGTGAAAACAAGAATCCACAATACCCTTGAAGAGTGTGGCGAGTCAAATCGAAGTAGTAACTTAGTTTTGCCGCGTTCAAATATCCTGCACACGCGACTTTCCAAAAGCTGGAAAAGTAATCCGTAAGCAGACTTATTTCTCGTACGGAAACTGATATGTCGGGGGGTGTAGAAGCACTTATTAAAACCTGAAGTCATGCTTACCGAAGGCTTCATATGAGAGAGAAGGGCTGTAGTGCAGGACTCCAGAAATTTTGACCACCTGGTATTCTTTAACGTGCACCAACATCGCACAGAATATGGGCCGGTGGCGTTTTGCTTATGCAGAAGATCGTTTAAAATTTGCAGTATAATTTGCACTGGTACAGTGAGGTCCCAGTGGTTAGTGCGATCCTAAAGAAGTCATGAAGGTACCTAAAAACTGTGTGAATGCTTGTCTCCCACAAACTGCTGACAAGATCCCTGCCTCAGATATGTTCAGTTTTAAAAGAGGTCACGTTACTAAGTAACAAAGATACTAGTAAGCAGGAGGTATAAAATGTATATAGCCGTTCGGCAAGTCAGTATTTCGCGGTTAAAAGAGAATGTCGTGCTCGACGTGTACGGACAAAATTTGTGTAGGTGACGATTACGAATGGGTGAGAAATGTGTTACGACGACTCACATAAACCGAAGATCACCAAAGTATCTCTTCAAGACTGATGTCGTGAATTAGCGATGACCTTTTCAGAAGTGCCGTAGCCGTTGTTCAGTCTAGTGCAGCTCACGGTAGTACGGCTTTGCCAGTGCTACGAATGTCTGGGTCGAGCACATGATGCAAGGTTTCCCTTGCATAACTGTTCCTTGACTTGATGAGGCCTCCGCTTCGCCTTCGGCACGGCGAAGCCAGGTCGCAGTGGTTTCGGAGCCAGTTTCAACGTCCACATAGTGGATGTGTATGTAGAAGATGGATTGCAGCTGGCGGGCCATGGCTTCCACGACCTTGTGTGCTTTCTCGGCTTGCAGCTTAGTTGTGGTGAGGAGGCACAGGTGTTTCAGGGCTCTGGCAGGGGATAGCAGGTTCTGAAAAGAAATCATGAACAGTAGGCCAGCTTTGTTAAGCACTTCTACAGCGCTGGTACGTAGTAAGGCTATATTATTTACTCTGAAAGCAAAAAAAAAACAGATATGGGGCGGTGAGGCAGTTTTTCTCTTGTAGAGGTGCCAGCTTTAATAATGCGCCACTGCGAGAGCGATGGAGCTATGAAGTACGTACCTCAAAGGACCGCTGACTGAAATTTATGAAGGCGATCTTGATGACAAGGGACCGGAGAGTTGCATTGGTCCTTAGAGCCCGTGAGAGCGCCTTGTAGTCGAAACGTGGCGCATCAGAAGCATCGATGAACCGAACGTGGGACACCTGCAAGCTTCGGAGGAAATTCAAAGAAACCAGATATGGCACGTTGCTCAACGTAAGGCGGCCGGCCCGTAAGGAAAACACTTGCGCATCCGCAGGTGCGATGTGCAACTGGTTGGCGCAGGAAACGCAACACTTGTGACGGCCGTCCAAGTTCAGGCGTATGTCCAGGTCTTCGACGTCACCAAGCCCGTGAGCCAGGCGGCGCACGGCGCCTTTCGTGCGCAGGCCACAAGGCGGCAGGGAAAGCGCACGGAGGCGCTGTAGAGCGGGCGTGGCCAGGAGCTCCGTGAAGTCGACGCCGCTGCCGAAGTGGAAGGAGCTGACGTTGAGCTCGACGAGGTTGAGAAGCTTGCCGAAAAACTGGCGCACGGCCGCACCGTGCGTTGCACTGACGGTCGGGTACGCGACTTGATCAAGGCGTCGGGCGTAGAGCAGTACGCACAGGCTCCGCAAATAGTTCCAGTTATCCCAAGAGCCGGCAGTGAAGAAACCCAGATCCGGTGTATCAACGGCCACCACGACGACTGGTTCAACCGGGAAAGCCTGATTCGGTGTCACGGCCAGGCTGCGCATCAAGGCGCAGTTGAAGGCCGGCGGCCTCTTGCGGAACACCACGTTACCGTGAAGGTCGATGCAGAAATCTAAGTCCACCGGCTGTCTTGGGTCTGACTGCGCCGTGCACGGTGCCTCGCAGGTGACTGTAAACATCTCAAGATTGAGAAGGTGTCGGACGATGCCCGAGCACGTCGCTGGATTCAAGCCAGATCTGACTTCGTGCACGAAGTGGATGTGCAGTTCTCTCAGGTGTGGACAGTAATTCAGGAAAAGCATGAGCACGTTCATGTTGTGTTTGCCCGCGACCTCGACGTACATTTTCCGGATCTTGGTCTCTTTACCCGCGTACAGAGACTGCATGACCCGGATTTTGAGGAATTCTTCGCTGGCGTGACTCTTGACGTCGACGAGCGAAAAATCCAGCTGCGTGACGCTCTGAAGCGACCTAAGCAGACGGTCCAGAAGTATGCTCGCCTTCAGAGGGCAGGCGACGCACGACAGAGTTTGCAGGTTCGGCAGCTCGGACGCGAGTGACAGTAGGAATGCCGGTATGGCGACAATGCAGTTTGATATGTTCAGCGATTGCAGGTTGTGTCGCACTTCAAGTATCTTGTGACCGAGCGTTGCCTCGCTCGCGTTCGGGGGCAACTCGTACGACGACATCGCGAGCGTGCTCGGGGTGATGCACCAAGCTCGATCGACGGCAGAACTGTGCTCGGGACGACGGTGCTCCTGGCAGGTCGCTCTACGTGTGAGGGCCACGTTGTCTGACACACATATCGCGAGGGCTGTGATCTTATGTCGCAAGTAAGGAACCGGTGATGGGGGCGTTTAAACACGTTTAAAAAAGCCTATCCCCTTTTGATAACGTTCGCTGGTGCCCTTTTTGTCAGTGCTATCATGAACCAAAGAAATCTGAATGCGAATCATCGTGCTACGTATTGCTGGTGTTCCAACAAGACAGTTGCATTCAAACTTGTATATTTTGATGACTTACGTTTGACAAAAGCATTGCCCATTGCGTTTGTTGTTTATCAACAAGAACTCTGTTATGAATTATCTATCGGTAACTATTCACGAGTGGAACATCACTGTTAGTATATCTTTGCAGTTTCCTTCCACCACGAAGCAAATGTATTTCTATTCCTCATGATAGTTGATTAGATTTAAGGAGTTACGGAGTGACCAGATCCTGTTGCGAGCTCTTAATATCACGTGCTACGTAGCGCCAACAGAGAAATAACGGGTGTCCCACACTCGCCGCAATGACAACGGGCAGTGCTCACTGGCGCCACCGTGTTTAAAGTGGACATACATGCCCCCCTAAAGTGGACAGGGGGGGAGGGGGATAGCCCCCAAGGTAGTCAAGTTGGTAGAGCATCAGACACGTGATTAGAATGTCGAAGGTATGGTCCCCACCCCCAGTAAGTTCCACTTATCTTTCTTCACAATTAAATTACGATTACTTCTAACAACATCTCATATACGTTCGATGCGGTGGTCTAGTGGCTAACGTACTCGACTGCTGACCCACAGGTCGCGGGATCAAGTCCCGGCTGCGGCGGCTGCATTTCCGATGGAGGTGAAAATGCTGTAGGCCCGTGTGCTCTGATTTGGGCTCACGCTAAAGAACCCCGGGTGGTCGAAATCTCCGGAGCCCTCCACTACGGCGTCTCTCATAATGACATGGTGGTTTTGCGACGTTAAAACCCACATATCAATCAATCACCTCATATACATTTCTTGGCATAGTTGTCTGTCAGAGAGAGTGAGAGAGATAAAGATGCAAGGAAAGGCAGGGAGGTTAACCAGACGCACATCCGGTTTGCTACGCTGCACTGGGGAAGGGATAAAGGGGAGAAAAGAGGTTGCAGAAAGATGAGAAGGTACACACAATCACGAGCACAGTCGGGGAGTACACACAGTCTACTGGCGGTCGCTCAGGTTTGTTGACTTTAGGTAAAGTAGCAGTGTTTTAGTTAATTTCTGCGCAACTGAGGCAGATGCCCAAGGTCCCAGTATCTTCTGCACACAAAATGGTCCAGGGTCAAGTTGATTTAAAACCATCCGGAGCCGGCATCGCTGTGTGTCGTAGCAATCGCAGCTGCACAGGACGTGTTCGATGGTCTCTTCAGCTCCGCAGTAGTTGCATGTAGAAGTGTCTGCCATACCAATGTGAAAGGAGTACACATTTGTTAATGCAACGCCCAACCAAAGGCGGCATAACAGTGTCGCATCGGAGCGGGAAAGTTGCGACGGTAGCTTTAGCTTGAGCGAAGGATCCAGTTCATAAAATTGACACCTTTGGAAGCTGGTAGACGACCAGAACGTGCGTGTGAGATCTCGAGCCAGCAGGTAAAGTTGTCTTGCTGCATCCTAGTTGTTATTAAGATCCTTCCACGTAACTTTCCTTGGTGACTGCTCTTTTTTACGTTCGCGTTTAAGAATCTGTAAGAGTACATTCGCTTAAGGTAGTGTAGCGGATTGAGCATGCGCTCAAGATACTGCCACGGCCTTATGGAAATGCCACTCCGTCACAGTAACTGAAATGGCGCCGAAAGGACGAAGCTGGAAATGTTGTTTTGGGGCTAAGTATCGGCTCCCCTGTTGACCTGTAATTATGTGCGGTATATCTAGTGTCATTTCCATTAGGTGCTGGCTTACATCCATGAAATAAATAGCACTCGTAGCATACTTACATGCATAAAAAAAGCATGGGCAGTTTGGTTCTATTTTTAGAAAGCCAATCGAATGATCGTGATTTTGCGAGAAGGTGCCTTTTTCGCAAGCTTAAGCAACCCCAAATTATCTTCAATGTTCACTTACTTCGATGAAGTTTTCAATATAGACCAGAATATTGTTTGCCCTTGACCCTACGTTCAAAGCAAGTTCACATAATCTTGACTCAAGTTATCACCTCAAGTGACCAAGTGACCAGGGGAGGTAGTTTCGGTATGATTACGTCACTTGTGTGATGAAGGCTTGGGGTGGTGAGATAAGGCTTTAGAGCTTTTTAAATGATGGCCAGTTTGAAAAGTAAGAAAAAAATAGGGGGCGTAGGTAAAAATATATTTCGGGGGTGTGGGTACCTCTTCAATTTCGGGTAGAGTGGGATCTGCTATCCCCTTGAAATGGCTACTTTTGGCTCCGTATGCGATGGCGAAAGAAATTTCGGGGTTTGGGACACGGCTCCGGTGCACCCCTTCCTGACTACGCTACTTGGTTTGAAAAAATCTATGTGCTACCCACCATTCTGATACTGGCAACTTTGTATACACCAGCGCCGAATCACCCTGTGGTATGATAATGTGAAACTGGCGGTAAAGACAGACCGGATGCTTTTGAGGTCACCCTTTCGACCTGGCATGGTGCCGTCAACCAAAGAGGACTGCGCCTTGCATGCGACACAAAATTTTTGTGTATATATTGCCAGTGATACTGTGACAATATTTCCCAGACAGCGGAATCCAAGTCAATCAGTTTTTCCTCTGACAGAAAAATGAAACCGCCACCTTAAGTGAAAAGAAGATAAAAGTAAGCCCCATAACTGTCTCTCAAGGGGAGGACACCTCAACAGTAGCTCACGAGGAATGGGGGTAAGGAGAGATTAAAAGGATAGGAATAAGAGATATAGAGATAGAGAGAGCGGAAGGAGAAAGCGAGGCGCAGGGACAGCCACATACAGAAGTAAGGAGAAGATAGGAAAGATGGACACGGTCGAAGGAGTCGGAGGACGGCGCAGCACTCAGCGAGAGCTCTTGTCGGCGTCACGAGTTGGCGTAGGGCAAGCCAGTCGGTCAGAGCTGCGCTGTCATCGGAGATCACAGGGGCAAAACCGGTCGGCACGAAATCCAGTGAGCGAGTCCGAAAAATGAAAAGAGTTTTGTGCGCGTTCTTGAATTATGTGATCAATAGGCATAACTGATACAAATTTTTCAAGGCGACGCTCGGCCGGGGAATTTAAGGGTACATACGCGAGGAACCCTAACTGGGTGTAAGGTGTCACTTTTTGTGTTGTTAAAGGGAACAACAAGTATCTCAACAAAACGCGAAGATGAATAGTCGCTTTCGTCCGCACCACAGTGGTTCAACCGGTACAAAAAAGTACGTCCAAGTAAACAAGCCAATTTCGCTCTCAAACCTTCAAGAAAGTATTTTGTTTGGTCCAATGTCACATGGCTTCAGGTTAGTTGAAGAAAGACAGCGCAAAAAAAAACAATGACGGGGATGCAGGGACACAGTACGCTATAGGAGCGCTGAACTTACAACTGATATCTTTATTGCCCCAACCGCTCGTCTTTACAGCACACCAAACCACGTACACCATTGCAACAATACCACCAATGAAAAGCATCAGGCAATCAAAAGTACATTGTCACTGAAAGCAATCACGGGGTCTAGAATTACACTATGCACATGCTTCTTCAACACTCAGACAAAATGAAGACAAGTGAAAAAACAAATAAGCCATCCCTTGACAAGAGTTAAGAAGCAACAAAAAAATCAAAAAGCAATCACCAATCTACTATTTTTGAGGCATGCGTTCAGTGCAATAATACAAATCTTTGTGATTGAACCGATAAAAAACTAAAAGATAGAGGAAGACCAAGAATAAACAAAAAATGAAATGGCCCATTCCCCGCAGTGGATGTGAGCCATGTTTTTTAGGCCATCATCATCATCATCATGATCATCATCATCATGTATTGAAACAATTTATACAAACCCTTCGAGATATTAAATCTCACCATCAGCTAGCGAGAGGGATGGCTTGCATATGAAACTGTCCTCTGCTTCCCTGATGAAAAATGCTTCCACGATTTCACGGTTCGTTTTGCCATTGGCCTTCTTGAAAAATTGATTTATATATGGGGTTTAACGTCTTCAACCACCATACTTTTGAAAAAAAATTGTGTGTCCTAAAAAATGGGGGCAGATCTGCACTTTTTGCAATTAAAGGTTCTCGCTTTGTTACCCACATTCAAATTGTGTTCCATCGCTCCCTAATTGTAAGAACTTCCGGTCAGCCTGGTATACTGGCGTTTACAAGTAACACGTAGTTTCTAAACCACATTGGAAACGCATGATGTGGAGCACGTTCTGTGCTTCGTAGTACATAGCCGTCGTGAATGTATTTGTCAATTCATCGCACATAATGGAATCTTTATTTGCCATCGCTTATCAGACCTGGCTTTTCTTGCGATGCTAGGTCGATGTAACAGTTTCTTAACATGCTCGATACTGAATGTGAAAATAGTGGCGGTTAAGTCAAGTAAACATCTGAATCTTAATGACCAAGGAGGCGTTTTCAGCTCTAGTGGCTAAAGTATTCGGCTGCTGATCCGCAGGTCGCGAAATCAAATCCCGGCTGTGGCGGCTGCATTTTCGATGGAAGCGAAAATGCTGTAGGCCCGTGTGCTGGAATTTGGCTACACGTGAAGAACCCCAGGTGGTCGAAATTCTCGCAGCCCTCCACTACGGCGTCTCTCATAACCATATGGTGGTTTCGGGACGTTAAACCCCACATATCAATTAGCCGTTTTCAGCAGCGCAAAACAAGGGATACGTTGAACTTCACGCATGCAAATATTGTTTCTCGGTTATAGTTAAGTAGAAAAGTCGATTGATGTATTTCTTTCTGGATTTAGTCGTATTATTTACCTGTCATCTTGGACACGACGGAAAAAATAGTGATAACAAGCGTGCTTTGACAATGACCATCATTGTTTCAATTTTATTCTGGCGGGCCTGATACTGCATGTCAATGGGGAGTGGTTACCTTCCTGTGGCAATGCCCCGGGAAAGTTTTCACTCTGCTCGCCACACAGCAATGTAGAACGCACTGGTACAGGCAGTCTGCAGACTATTTTCGCACCATCTTGTTCGCCACTTTACGTAGCCCAGGCGGAAGTGACAGTTTGTTGTCCCGGAAGAACCGCATCAGCTCCCTGGCCCGCACGTGGTCATCGGGTGCTAGGAACGTGTACGTCCGGCCCCTCCCATCAAGTCGAACCGCGTGACCATAGCGGCGTCGGTAGTCGCTCGAGTGTACCGGGTGGTCATAACTGACGACGAAGCGGACGCGGTCCAGCTCTATGGGCTTCGTCGCCATGTCGGTTGCTACCAGGACAGACGCCTTGCCAGAGCGCAGGGCGTTGAATGCTTCTTGGTGTTCTTGATCCGTCTTTTTCGCGTGAATACCGACAGCCGGCCAGCCCTGAAGGCGCAAGACCGACGCAAGGTGTTCTACCGTCTGCTGCCTCTCGACAAATACGACGGTCTGGCCAGTCTCGTCTCTGAGGATGTCCTTTAACAGGCTGACGAGTTTGTCCACCTTCTTAGCCTTCTCGCATATGAGGACAACATGCTCTACAAGCTTATTCTGCTGCTCCTGCGTCGCTGTGCCGACGCTGATGTTGACGGGATTATTAGTGAATTTCTGCGCTAGTTCCCACGACTCCTTCGTTGCGCACGTCAGTTTCACGAGCGTCTGTCGGTCCGGTCGTATGTTGTCCGCGATCACACGAAGATTCTTGCCGAAGCCCATTTCCAGCATGCGGTCCACATCAGCCATAGCCAAGAGTGTGCAGCGGCCCAGATTCACCTTGCCTTCCTCCATGAATGCTGTGAGGCGACCGGGAGTCGCGACGCAAATATCAGCACCTTTCTTCAGCTGCTTAATTTGTGGAGGCTTGGCGTCACCGGACAAAATATACATCGTTCGAATCCCCAACTCCTTGATAAACTCTTGAACAGCGGTTCGAACCTGTAGAGCCGCTTCTCGCGTCAGTGTTAGAATCACAACAGCAGGTCCACCATCGCCCAGTACTGACGACTGATGTTTTGCATGGACGAGGGCTGGAACGAGGTAGGCCAGTGACTTCCATTTGGAAGCTGTGTGATCAACGGCCACGACGTCTCTGCCACTGAGCGCCACAGGCCAGCACTGAGCCTGCAATGCGGTCAGCGACGAGTCAGGGTTGAGTTTGTCGATTGCCTTTGTTAAGGATTCCGACAGGCCGGCTTCGTTTACGTGCAGGATGGGCTTGGGCACGTCGCGTCCTGTGACGATTATCTCGTTAGCGTTGCGGTACGCATCCACTTCTTCGGAGGACCTCTGGGCAGTCCGGGTATGTTCAGTGTAAAAATCCCTCTGGTACGATGGCAGGGGAACGGTGCTCCAGTCCGGAGGGCGTAAGTTGCGTGCCGCCCGGCGGTTCCGCGCGCTGGGATATGGCTCGTATCTTACGGGGAACTTTGGTAAGTTGACTTTGTTGCGGAGTTGCCGATTCCTGCTGCTACGTTTTTTGCCACGCTGAACGTTTGCTTCCGGTGCCCCTTCGTTCGGTCCATTGCTCGGTACCACAACGTATCTGGGGAGCATGGTCGGTGGCGGCTCGAGAACGATCTCTTGGTGCGTTACCACATCCAGGCCTGCGCTTCGCGTCTTACTCTTTCCCTGGATTCTTGGCTCGCTCGTCCAACGTGCTCCTTAGTTCCAAGTGCCTGTCCTCGAGTGCATTTCTTATTCGTCTTCCAGCCTTCGCACCGCCAAGGAATGGTTCTTACCCACTGCAGCAGGGCTCTCAAACACGTGACCCACTTGCATCTGGCTTGGGGCTCGCGGGCTGCAAATGCCTCCAGTCCACAGTTTTTTAAAATGTTCTCAAATAGTAGTTTCGTGAGCTACGCAAGCTTGACTGGTCTAAAGAATTTTTCTCGTGCGACACGCCATGTCGTAACGATGTGTGGAAGCATAAAGATGAAACAAGGACTGCAGCCTACAGTGAACGATGAGACTTTAGTCATTTGGGGGACTGATATCGACACGTAGTTAAAATCCTGGCACCGAATTTCCTGCAGAAATGAGCCGCTTATGACACCGGGAAAGTTTATTTTTCTTTTCAAATGAAAACCTTTGTTGACAATTTGCGCCAATTTCTATTCCCCTCCCGTCCCGCTATTACTTTTTTTAATGTCTTGACCCTAGTGCGATGGTTCGCACATGCAGCATTTATTGTAGACTTAAGTTGCATTGAATATGTTCAGATTCATAGTCCTTGAAGATTTTGCCGCTTGGTTCTTGGTCATACCTTTTTTTGTAGGTGCGCGCCTTCCATGACAGATGAACACCAACACCCCCTTACCTCAACCACCACCGCCATCATCTTCATCATCATCAGTTGCAAACAAGCCTGTGGCTCGCTCGCTCGTGCGAGTTTCAGACCCCTACACTACAGTGTATTGTAAAATGATATTGAATTGAATCTGATATTGACAGTGTATTGTAAACTATATTGAATCGCCAATCTACTATATTGAAGTTTTTAATTCAAGGAAAACCCTTCGAAACATAGTGCCGCATACGATGCCCACACGGAACCAATTTCCAAGGCTCTGAAATTATTTCAGTAAAGAAGCTATATCGCACAATTTTAAACAAACGTTACAAGTTGGCTACGAAAAACAAAGACCACATTTTCAACAGAATTGTCAGCGCTAACTCACGCTGAATTTGTGCGGAATTTGCGGGTTCGTGATGTCTGGAGATTACCCAGAACGCGAACCAATTACGGAACTCTGATGTTGAAATACCAGTTACCGATAATACTCAATAATTCCGAGCAACATACGCAACACCTAATGTACCTAATTGGCATCTGTATGATAATAAAAGTATCTGTGAATGTCTCCCCCCTTTTGTTTTTATTGTGTAGATTTTTTTATTGTGCACATTTTTCAGTTTTATTATCTCATTTATGTTGTTCCAGTGAAGAGAACTGCCATGTGCGTTTTATTAGCTAATTTTGTTTTGTGTAGCTCTATTAGCTTAATAATGTTGTTCCAGTGAAAATAAGTGCCATGTGGGTTTCATTAGCTAATTTATGTTTTTTGCGTACATTTTTTTCATTTTATTAGCTCATTTATGTTGTTCCAGCGAAGAGAACTTTTGTGTGACCGTTTTTTGCTTGACTTTATACTCTGTATAATACACTTGCCAAGCCTGGGGTTATGGACCCTGTCAAGCCCGATCTATGGATTTTTGTCTGTACCCATCAAGCCTAATTGATTGTCTTTGAAGCTGCAAATAAACCCTGGTTGATTGATTGATTGAATGAATTTAGAACCAGTTTGCATTCTTTGGAGACATTTCGTTCCATGACATTAGCAAGGGTGCTTGTGCTTTATTTCGGGAATACTTCTAATAGAGGGTGAAAAACTGTCTTCTTCGCAACGTTGCATTAATTATATCTCCCGGTTGTAGCATCGAGGTCCTGACGCCTTGAAGCTCTCACTGTGCGATTACCCGCCATCAGACTTCTTTGACTGGCTCCCAAGTTTCCTACCCCCGATCTTTTTCTGTCGCTTGCCTGTCGTATTTATTTATCTATATATTTCCACTATTGTTTTTATACCCACTTCCGCCCTTCCTTACTAGGCACTGCGCCATGTCGCCCAAGAGGCAGATAGAAATTGGGTGCCTTTCTCCTCTTCTCAAGAACCACTCACTCATTAAAGCGCATGGACAAGTTGAAGAGCTTGGCATAGCTAACTGTACAATGGTGACTTGGTATACAGCAAAGACGATGCTGCAAATCGTGCTCCTTTCCTCGTGTCGTCGTTCGCGGTTGTCGCCTTGCCTTCTAATAGTGTACCAGCAAGAAAAAAAAGACGCAAAGTGATGATGACACAACAGCGAAGCTTCCTGTTTAAAGACGATAGTCTTTCTGGCAATGCTCCAACATAAAAACTTTGGTACGTGTGAGTATTTCTGTCAGTCTGGCTGTCACTCGAACGATTAAGCCAACCGGCCAATTAGTTTAAGCACTTCCTTAACGCCCAGCCATCTTGATCTGGTGGCGGCGTTCACACTTGCAAACATTGTCGATCACAAAGCAAATATTACGCATCTCTGAGGCACAACATCAAGACGAAAGTATTAAATGCTGTGTTTCTTCATAGAAAACGCATAAATATGTAGTTTTAAAGACGCTACTGTCTCGTACGCTACGCTGACAATGCGATGCTATGTCCATAAAATGGGATGTTTCCCACGCATCACTAGGAAGGTACGGTGCTGCCACCTACGAGTGCACATGCGTTTAACACAAGCTTCTACTTCTCGACTTTAATTCCAGATGGCGTCCATATCTCACGCGGCACCTCCAGACAGGACACTATTGTTTTTCGAGGACATTTGCAGCGAATGATGAAGATACGCGGCCAAATTTTTTTTGTTGTTTTACTTGGAGTCATCGAAACAGTGCTACGGCGAAAGCCACCACTGCCCACGACCAGATGTCACCGGTGACCAAGCGAGGCGCCATGTTGCACGCTTCCGTGAAGCATTGGCACACCCGGAGGTACATTCCCGGCGGGTAGTAGCTGCGGCAGGGCTCCTCGTGTGTGTCCTTGAGGTAGGCGCACGAGCGAGACACCCGGTTCGGCATTTCGGGCTTGTACACTGGGGCAAAACGCGTGAAGAAATGACTGTCCATTGCTATAACAACAAAACCAAATTTCCTATATGCAGGTTATAACTACGTGGCTTTGCCCGCATAACGCCACGAGGACTGTTACAGCAGTCCTTTCGATAATACACTGAAATGTTTTTAAGCGTACATAAGAATAGACACTCGACTGAGTTCGTAAGGTTAGATGATCGTAATTATCATAAACAGCACAAGGAGAATGAGACAATACGAGTGCTCTTCAGCAGAGACTGCCAGGAATCTTAGCCAGGAATGTTGGTCAAGAGATACTCTTGAACTGTAGTGAAGGCTACTGTTCTCGTGCGAAAAGAACTTGCAGCAAGAAATATGCCATTTTCGCGTCAAAAGCAGCTAGAAATCGCTTGTCTTTTATTCTCCGATCTCACCTGATGATGCAGCAAGAAGTCTTGAGCTGGCGAGAAATCTCAAATCTCGATACTGAATGGCTTGAATGCCGACGGAACTTCTGGGTAAGTGCTTCATATTTTGCAATTCAACTGTATACGTTCCACCCAGGTTGTGGCGACAAGACAAAAGAAAAGGCGCACGGATGCTAGCGCAACTCTACTGAAGCTGTGCGAGTAAAAAAAAAAGTGACTGGAAATTCACAAAGCAGCCGAGTTGGTAATGTGATTCTAAATTAAAAAAAACTGTTGCAGCGCCTCTTTAAGGAACACTTCAGTTACCTGTTCATGTGGCGAAGACACGTTAGCTATAGGTAATGGCAATAACATATTAGCTAACAAGCAAGACAATACGCTTCGGTGATCAATAAATACTGTAACATTCATACTTCAGTCACTAGAAGAAGCAATAAGTGTTTTATAGGTCGGCAATTCGTTTTCCGCTTTTGATACCGCATTTGAAACTTTTGCGTATATAACATTTATGCTACAGAAGCTATTACGTCTCATGCAGCATAATACAGAAGCGTGTAGTAAAGTGAAATGAATTAATGGATTTACATCTTTTAACACCACGAATGGTGCGACTATGTGGCACGACACAGTGAACTGTAGCTGGTTTAACAAACTGGCGTTCTATATAGGGTGCCATTCCGTCTACGCATGTATGTCGATAAGAAGTCTGAGAACAACTATCGAACCCACGTCTTCGAACTCAGTAGCGGAGCCCCGTTATCCACTGTATAAGCTGCCGCGGTAGGTCCTGTGCCTGACCCGGTAACGCAGCAGTAGAACAACAATAACCATGCCACGATTATGAGAAACGCCTTAGTGGAGGACTACGGAAATTACGACCACTACCGGGGGTTATTTAACGTGCACCTGAATCTAGGTACACGGGCCTCAAACATATTCGCCTCCATCGGAAATTCAACCGCTACCACCGGGATTTGATCCCGTGACCTTCGGGTTAGCAGTCGAGTGCCATAACAATTATAGCCACCTTAACTACCAAGGCGCGGGCCAACGCAGCAGTATGCTTCTGTTGTTAAAGAAGAATTCGTACTAATGGCGTGAGGCGGGTATTAATCTTCGAATGCGATAACTCACCAGTAATTCAATAACCTGCCTATTTTTTTCATTAAACAGCCAGGTAACGAATAGCCCGTAGGCAAGATAACAGCTAGTCACTATGGGATGTTGACTGGATCTGGATTCCATAAGTAGGCAAACGCGTGAGAGGGAGACAGAAAATCCGGTGGGCAGATGAGATTAACAAATCTGCAGGTATAACGAGGCAGCAAAGAAGCACAGGACCGGGTTTACTGGTGAAACATGGGAAACGTCTTTGCCTTGCTGTAGGCCTAGTTCGGTTGACAATAATGACGACGAATTCCGAATGCCAAAGTGTTACACTAGAATATGAATGAAACGCACAACACAACCATTGCATAATAAAAATGACGCAATGCCAAAATGATGCACGAAATTAGTGTACCAGTCAAATATAAAATACGATACGAAGGCAGAAGATCGTTCATCTACCCTCTTTTCTGATAGTTTCTCTCGTGTATGATACAAAAAAAAAAAGGGCAGACGTCTACGGGGCAGATCGAAGGCTGAAAAGACGAAAAGTTCGCAGACAGGGTATGGGCGCTGGAGCGGACGTTTCGACATGCGGGTTCGTGTTCATCCGTTTTCAGCAGAGGTTCCATAGAGTCGCTCTCGCACGAGATGGTCCACCTCTTCTAGGCCACTCGAAACAAAATACCTTTACTACACTCGCGGACAGCTTTTTCTGGCAATGAAGTGAAAGATACTAGGCGGGAAATTCCGCACATGTGCCACTACGCGAAGTAGTCCGGTATTCCATGCATTCCAGACCGCTGTGGAAAGGGATGGCTCTGCGTGACGAGCGTTTCATACCGAAGGTGACACCACTTGGCGTTCGAGATACACGCAGAGGGCGTGGCTTTCGCACACGTTAAAAAACGTGAAGTGACAATAAACAAGCTAAAACAAATGCGAATATCCTGCTGATGTGAGCTGCGTAAAGTGTCAAAGAGGTACACGCAAAAAAAAAAGAAGGCAGTATCTTTCATATCGCACGTAGAAAATAAGAACACATTTGTAGGGATACATTCATTAGGGGTATGATACGCGCGGTTTGGCCCTGTGTCTTCACTGCATTGCCAAGAGTATAGCATAGGTCGCAAGTGAATTTAGTGCTTCATCGTTACTTTGTAGCACAACGCCTAAGCTTGTTATGTCGTCACGTGGAAGTAGTTAAAGAGACGAAATGTCAACCAATAGAAGCGCCACTCACTTTCGAGCCAGGTCTTCCGGCAGAAGGGCTGGTAGTCGCTGTCGTTGTACATCGCGGGTGGCACGCACTCCGTGATGTACTTCTCGGGCGAGGTCATGCAGTCCTCGTTGTAGACCGAGTTGCACACCGAGCAGGTGAACGCCTGGGCCACGTCTGCAGGGCAAACGAGGAAAGTGACGTCAGAACAACTACTACGAGAATTATTCTCGAATGCTACTGTCAGAATGTCACTACGGGAGCATCCGAAGACTACGACACAATAAAGGGGCGCTAAAAGAAACACCAATTTTTCTCCTACTACCACATTTTTCTTTCACAGTTGTGTAATAATCGTGCTTACCGCAAGAAGATGCTTGTTGAGCGAGAAAACGCATGAAGAAAAAACAAATGTGGATGTGGCGACGCCACCTAGATGTTCCCGCACTAGTGAACCCAAAGTCCTATTTTGACGGCGTCCACTCAAGGCTGATGATTGATTGATTGATATGTGTGATTTAACGTGCCAAAACCACCATATGACTACGAGAGACGCCGTAGTGGAGGACTCCGGAAATTTCGACCACCTGGGGTTCTTTAACGTGCACCCAAACCTGAGCACACGGGCCTAAAACATTTCCGCCTCAATCGGAAATGCAGCTGCCGCAGCCGGGATTCGATCCTGCGACCTGCGGGTCAGCAGCCGAGTACCTTATCCACTAGACCACCGTGGCGGGGCTGTCCACTCAAGACTACGTATTTTCCACTAGGTAAAAATTAAGTATACCGACCATTGAGAGAGAAAGTGAGCACGTCAAGTTTATAGAATTTTCCTACGAACAATGTCGCAAAAATGCGGAAAAAACACTTTCAAATCCATGATGTCCTAATCGGAGACTCATGCACAAAATTTAAGGATGCAACTTTCATTTTGACTTTCCCATGTATTAAGAAATATATGATACTGAAATTAACGTCACAACAGTGACTATACTTCATCATTGTGAACCATTTTATTGTTTGACTTTAGTGTCTAAGCTAAAATGCGAAGACATCCACAGTCGCGACTGCTGTAGACTTGTTGTATGGTTAGTTGGCGCATATCCTTGAATCTATGAGCCAGCCGAACGCATAGAGTGATGGAATACAGAACCGCTGGACTAAAAACTGGTGGTCCAATCGTTGCGTGCCACTTCTGTCTCCTGAGGTTCTTCTCCAAGGGCATGCAAGAGCGCCCATACGGCAGACAAGAATTCTTCGCACGCTGTGGGAAGGTGGACAGGAGAGTTAAAAGATGTGATATAATGACTTCAGCACACTGTTTTCTGGTATTCTACAGACTCTGCAGAGTGCTCGGGCATAGAGGCGTTCCTCACTGTACATGCACCTATGCTTATATGCCTGTTATGGCGAAAAAGACAGCCCTTGTGGCGTATTGCACTGAACGTCTATCGGGAAACACCAAAATTTTTTTTCCGTTACTCCATGACACTGTTCTCAAGTGAACCGTGTGCAACATGTACACATTTATAGTATGAGGAATGAGAGTAATACTAAACTGTTCGAAAATATCCGGCAAATTTCGAAACCAGAACGTGGTAGCTACATTATTCGTCGTAGTTTTGGTTTACGAGCAGTGGGAACTAAAGCAGTGCCACTCGTATCAACCATAGGGCCACCTCGGAGTGAATGGTGTGTTGAGGTGAAACGGTGGTCTCTGACGTCATGCTGACCCCACACGGCGGCCAGTAATACTCTGCAAGAAGTCCGGTCTGAAATTTTGTAACTTGTTACATTACGTAGTCTTCCGTAGGCTTACACCTTCAATACTTGACACAGAGTGAAACGTGTGGGCGATATTTGTTTCTCCGATGATCTCGCGCGATTTGCCCGCGACTACAAGAACCAGTGAAAGAGTATTGCCACTCACGAGGCGACAGTGCCAGCACCACAAGAAGACAGGCGACAGATGACGGACGTGGAGAGCAGGCGGCCATCTTCGATCACTTCTTCTTCTTGCTAGCGCGCGACCGCATCTTCACATGCTTGAGCCTACGGTGAGCGCAAGCCTCGAAAACAAAACCCGAAGAAATCAAGTTTTACACGGCACCATGTTTTCAGGCGAAAACCTTAGACGCCTCATTGAAAATAGAAACTGACCGCCGGGGTGGACGGCGTGGGCACGATTGATGATAAAAATGATTATTATGAAATCACAGTTGATGATGGTTATGATGTCATAGCACGGCATCATCGCTTAGTCTAAGGATGGGTTGATCACGGAGGTAATGCAAACCCAGGTGAGGGGCTGAACGCTGTCGGTGCCTTAGTCTCGAAGGGGAAAAAAAATTCCGAAGCTACGCAAGGCTTAAAGCAGCAAAGCGAGGCGACTCTGAAAATTGACCTGGTTGCATCTATGTTGCTTCTATACGCTGTTGCTTCGGTTTATTTCTAGGTGAAGCCATGTTGTTTATATGTTGATTCTCAGAGGAGAGACGTAGGAGCCAAACCACAAACAACCACAGCCACGACGCGGATATCGAAACTACTGAGACAGAAACACGCCGTTCAACACGCGGTTTGTTCAATGGCTGCGCTGTTAAACATAATGAATGGTACCGATCATTTTGTGAAACACGTTAACTTAAAGTTGCAATTACGAAGCTGTGCTGCAGGTGCCGAAACCGAATTTCTGCCAACACAGGTGGCTCTTTCTCCAATGTGGGCTTTCTCAGGAGAGCTAACAGCAATGGATCATTCTTTTTTTACATGTAGATGATTTACTACAGCCGTAGATCAAAGTTATTAAGTCCCTTACGTCCTATTAGAATGAATTTATCTATGCCCATGATTATGTCTTTCGAGCATCTATTTCTGGGTTTGCGAGTGTGAAGGTTTGCGTGGTTGAGCGGAATTATCTGGCTGAGACCAAACGACTAGCAAACTAATCTATGTCATTATCCCTATGTGTGGACCTATGTATAGCATTTATTGTTTATTTATTTAGATTTTTAGGTTAAGTTTTCTATCTATAAGGTATAATCTATTACTATAAAAGAGATTTATGGTTGCTTCATTTCCGTGAGCATCAAAATTCTATTCTAAGGCTTGTAACTTTTTTTTCTTTAACCTCCGTTACAATAAACTGAATAAGGCTTTATAAGACCACACTATTATTAGCCAATCCCCCACAGTGGGTATGAGCCACAAGGGAAGGTCAACAAGAACAAGAACAATACCGAGAGCTTTTGGAGGGACGGGGGGATCAATACGTTGACTGAGAACAGGTTGCAGAAGGAGATGGTAAAGATGGCCTTGCAGTTTTCTTGGGTGATTTCCTAAGAAATGTAGCGTGTAATATTTTACTCATTATCTATCTACTCAGAGTGGTCATAAGAGCAGCCAAGACGAGGTAATCAAGCAATTAAGACTTCCCGGGCCTTTTTTGAGAAATTATTTACTTCGATTCATTTTTAAATGTCTGTCCCATAAAACAATGTAAATGAAATATCCTAGCAGTTATATTAAAAAGTGTACAAGGTGTAAATTAAGTGCGAAATTGTACAAATTGTGCATCAAAACTCACGACTAGCTCTACGAGTGTAATGCTCCTTCATAAATGGTTCTAACGGTTCGACGACAATATAAATAGGGCTATGCCTCATATTTACAAATAATATATTTTCGATAAAATAACTACAATCGTTGTTATTAAAAATGAGGCTGCTAGTTTCAATATTAAGTTGCACTTTCCATCAATAAGGCTGACTATGCCGATGAGAAGTCGATGCTTTCAAGATAATTGCTTCGTTGACACCATCATCGCAAAAAACGTTTTTTTTTTTTGAAGGCTGCTTCATTGTAACTTATTATTGGTGGTGTAGTCAGTGGTGTGCTATACGTATTCGGGGCATATACGAGAACGGCCTGATCAAAATTGTAAAGTGGGAAGAATGTTGTTTTTGGGGTGAGTTTTAAATTCATTCTTGGAAGGGTAGCCTTAGTGAACATGAACTAAAGGAAGCCACACTGTCGGAAATGGTCTAAATCCTGTTTTTTTTATTGACAATCCATCCTACCTTGTGCCGCATGGATTCGTGTGTGAGAACCACACATGAAAGAGGACAAAAAAGTTCAGAATGAGCTGCTCTTTAAATATCTAGCTAAGGAAGTATTTCATTCATTCATTCATTCATTCATTCATTCATTCATTCATTCATTCATTCATTCATTCATTCGAAGTTTTATTTTTCAACTAATTTACCAGTCTTGTTTTACAGACCTGGCGCTGTGTAGCTGGCGCTGTGTACTAAGCTGGCGCTGTGTACTAAGTGAAATTCTAGTGACATTGGCCTGCCCATGCGCCCAGAGATATTACTCCTCCTCTTTGTCTTGCTGCTCTATTTTTTCGAGTTCGTAAAAAAATTTGCCAGCCTATTACACACTTTTTAACAAATGAGGAAGACAGTTTAAAGTCGTTACAGATTGTGTATGAGTTTTTGATTTTCTGCACTTTGTGTAATTTATAAGGCCGTAAAATCGCGGGTCAGACAACTTCCGTGACATAAGCAGCCACCGTGACATTGACTCGCATTGAATTATTTCGACGTTGCCAGTCACGTGTGTTTGTAAACGAGGTTCTGATCACACTCACGCACGAAGAATAGCCTTGTATTCAAATTTTGAAGAGCCGGTAACCTTCACAACCCAGAGGCGTGAGGTTCATTTTCTTGGAGCCGTGATGTGTTTATGAAAGCGCAAGAGATTGTTTTTTGCCCCCCCCCCCCCCCTTCTTTTCTCTCAGTGGTCGCGCTTTTCTCTTTGGAGATCCGAAGGAGACATAAGCAACAACTGAGGCTGCCCCAGAAGGAATGTTCTGGTAAGGCAGCACCAGAAGAAATGTTCTGTTGCAGTCTCAATTGTTATTTCGCGAACGAATGTGCGCCACTTCACATATTTGCGGGACCGGGAGGCAGCGACTATATACATAGAGGCAAAAGCGTAGGCGAAAGCACCGCCGTTTATCAGCGCCAAAATGTACCCTGACCATGCGGCGGTCGTGTTCGGGACACTCTAGGGTGGGTTTTCCTTTTTCAAGGAGTGCTAACAGAAAATTTTGAAAGCGATACTGTTTGTAGGATGTGTTTGTGGATCTTATCAACAGAAAACAATTAAAATCAATTTTAATGCGCCTATCAAAGCAACAGCCTCCTGCATCATGAATTTGTGTTGACTGTCACGATCGCTGTCATCACTCTCTCACGAAAGACCCCTTAGCGGAGAGAAGAAAAACTTCTTCATGGACGTGCACAGGAATAGTAAGGGTGGTGTCCGTTCTTGCCGGGGAAGTGCTTTTCGGGGTGGGTCTGAGGAGGGGTCCAACATACTTATACAATATCCTGGAGGAGACTCTAACCGCAGCAAGGAGGCGTCCGTGAAATAAAGCTGTCGACGCAGTGTTCACGTACCCGCGATGTTGTGTGCTCACGTAGCTAACCACGTTTACAATAAGACCGCTCTGGTTCACGCCTCACTCGGTGCTCCCTGAAATCGCAACTACGTCTGGCCGCTATAATGTTCTCTCCAAACAATTACTCACCACGAGCTTGATTAAGTGGGTCGGTAGCTACCTCTTATAATGAAAAATAAATCATCTCTTTAATGTCTGGTGTCAGTGCAATAGAAGCTTCTGCACAGCAGTTTGTGAACTTCCTAAAGACTCAAGAAGGTTTGCCTGTAAGGCTTCATCTACTAAAGAAATTCTAGTTCCTCGGAATGATCATTTATTTATTCATTTCAACTAATATATCTTCACCTACTTTATACGGAGGTAACCTTATGACTGTCCAATTCTATATTCCTTAGATGGCCGAATAATTATTTTTTCGTAATCAAAATTTCAAATTCCGTTTTCCTCCTTACATTAGCCACCGGTTTAATGGCCAGTCCCCCGTAGTGGGTACGCGCCACAACATAGGAGCAAGCAAGGAAGCAAGCAAGGAAGCAAGCAAGGAAGCAAGCAAGGAAGCAAGCAAACAAGCAAGCAAGCAAGCAAGCAAGCTGTTTCAACGCTGCTCCGCTCCCCTTAGTATTCCTCGGCAAAATAGTTTCGGAACGCTTTTCTCTGGTTTTCAATCATGCAGCGAACCAAAATTCACCAATGATTACGCATGACCACTTGTTTTACGCAATAGTCCTGTATTTTCACAGACATCGTGCCATATGAACACGTCTCTACCCATGCGTACTCTTCTTTCTAAAGTTGTGACACACAACGTACAAGGAGGCTGTGACATCCTCTTCGGGCAATGCCCAGACACTCAGTTAACATCTTTTTTTTTTGTTTCGAAATAAAAGCAATGACGGCCGCTGAAAAATTCTTTATATTAC
Organism: Rhipicephalus microplus; assembly: GCF_043290135.1. Lineage (NCBI taxonomy): Eukaryota > Metazoa > Arthropoda > Arachnida > Ixodida > Ixodidae > Rhipicephalus > Rhipicephalus microplus. Next base: position 46,648,761 of record NC_134709.1, read on the forward strand.
AAAACCGCGTGTTGAAGCGAGCTCTCAAGCAACGGATACTTCCGGGATGTCACCATGCTGGGCCTCCGTGGCTCTCGGCGTATCGGTCCATCGCGACGAAGGCAACATCCGCGCAAGCCGCCGGATATGCGACATGCCCTCAATCGCGGCAACGGCTTCTCCGGGCGAAAGCTTGGCCGTGGCCAACTCGACGCCTGTGATGTGAAATGCTCACCGCGGCTGCGTCTGCAGATTGTGCCCGCTGCGGCTAACAACGACGGGTTGAGCTACTCACTCACGGAAGGATTATCTCCGTTCTCTGGATTACCCTCGCCACCTAACGCCCATGCGTGGGACACGCGCGACGTGGGTTGCATGCCTGCTAATCGCTTTCCTGACGCCCGTGGCTGAAGCACAGGGTGAGTACTCACTCTTTAAAAAATGTAGAAAAAGGCTTGTAACGACGTGCGAAAAGTCAGTAACTGCAGCTGCTACCAACTTTTCACTACTGACTTTTGCCTACCTTTTCACTGCCTATACGTTAGCAGACACTCACAACTTGTAATGGTCACAACCTCCACCGTACGGTTACTATGTCGTGTCATGCACCTATAACAATACGAGATTTTTGCTACCTATTTACTTGCACAGGAACACACTCCTATTCATTTAGGCGATATCAGTAAACTTAACACACAGTCTTAAATCTTGAAAATTGGGCATCATTGATGTGGTATTACGCTAAGTAGGCATGAGATACTGTTTTTCTTAATATGTTTAATTTAAAGTCCTACGCCGCGTTAGTTCGCCCACCTTATAAATTTAGTTACTCGGCATGAACTGTGCATAACAGCATGACCAAAACTAGAAGGTGTAGACAAAAAGTCCCAAACACGCGTCCTATGGTCATGATCAGACCCGGCCCCAACATGGCGGTGCCCGTCCCATTGCCTTCTTCTTAAAATCAATAAGTATGCTCATGAACTGTGTCGAAGTTGTTTTTATAGAGTAACCCATGTGGTCAGAGAGTGTAGAAACAAAACCATGGAACAAAAGATGTATATGTTGGAATTGGCGTCCACATTCCAGTAACTCTAGAGAACAGCACCAATAAGTTTCTCAAATGGTAATGCGAAATTCCTCTCAAAAATGACCCTTTGAGATTTGGGTGGCGTGAGCCATCAGGCGATGGCTCATGCCACTTAGCCATAAATTTAAGTACAATTACTAAGTATTTAAGGATTGAATTTCACTCGCGCCTCGATTGTAGCCACCAATCAGCCTCCTCCTGATTATTTCTACCCATTTAAAGTCTATTTTTCCTTCAGTGTCCCTAAACCCCTATGCTTTAAAAATGTCGGCGATATTATCTTCGACTATAGGGAGGAGCCTTTTACAGAACATTATCAAATGTTCAGCTGTTTCCTCCTCCTCTTCACGCGCACTACATACCGTGTCTGTGCCTTCGTGTTTTGCTCTGTACGTCTTGTTCCGCAATACTCCAGTTCTAGCCTCAAAGAGCAGAGATCCACGCCGAGAATTATCGTGGAACTTTTCCCTTGCAATTTTTTGCTTAAAAGTTCGGTAGGTCTCCAATGATAATTTCGTAAGCATTCCCATCTTCCACATGTCCCTGTCTGTTTCCTTCACCTTGTTCTTAACCGATGTTTCCTTTTGGCCTGGTATTCTGCTGTTGTCTAAATACTTGCTTGACAATTTTCGAGTTCGTTTCCTCCATTTAGTATCGACATTCTTCATGTACAAGTAACTGAGAATTTTCCTAGCCCAACGCTCGTCTCCCATATTTCTAAATCGCTTCTCAAGTTATATCTTGCTGCTAGCTTCCCTGCACCCAAACGATGTCCATCCCATGTATCTCTTATTTGGGGTATTCCCGTGTGCTCCCAAAGCAAGTCTACCTATGCCACGTTGTTTATTATCCAATCTTGCTTGAACTTCGGATTTCATGCACAAGACCGCATTGCCGAACGTCAAGGCCAGGGCCATGTCCCCTTTCCAAATCCCTCTCACAACGTCATACCTATTGCAGTTCCACAGTGTCCTATTTTTATGACAGCTGCATTCCCGGTGCCCTTAGTCATTACGTATCTTTTATGCTCGCTTAGATACTCTGCCCCGTTATTTATTTTTACGCCCAAGCATTTTTATTTATCCACTACTTCTAGGGTGACTTCCTGTATCTTATGCTCACTGCCTTTGTTATAATTAAAAATCATGATTGCCAATTTTTTCCTGCTGAACTTCAACTTTAACCTATCTTTCTCATCACCACATATGTCTATCAATTCCTGCAGATCTTCCTTGTTGTCGGCTATTAATACTATATCATCTGCATACATCAATGCTTGTAATGACTGTTAAATGTGTTTCCCTTGCTTGACAAAAGTGAGGCTGAATCCGAGTCGACTCACCTATAATTTGGCTTCCAGTCCCTGGAGATACAGCATAAACAACAAAGGTGACAAGGGACATCCCTGTCGAAGCCCTCGTTTTATCTCTATAGGTTCAGATACCTGTTCTTTCGAATATCGCGTTCGATGCTCTAACCACTGAGCTATCACAGCGGCCTTACCAGTTCTTTCCATTACGTAACTACCGTGTTACTTTTATAGATTTCCTTTAGAAGATTAGTTATTCTATCTTTCACATCTAGTGTGTCCAGTATTCCCCACAAGTCTTCTTGAATCACACTATCGTAAGTCCCCTTCATATCTAGAAATGCCAGCCACAAGGGCCTGTGTTCTTTTGCAGCTCCTTCAATAAACTACATCAATGAAAACAGATTGTCCTCCAACCTCCTTCGTTTACGGAACCTATTTTGTAGTTCTCCCAGCACCCCCTCCTTCTCCACACATGTCTGTAGTATTTCCTTTACAATTTGCATCACCAGCCTGTGAACAACCCACGTCGCTGTTATAGGACGGTAGTTGGTTTTTATATCGGCTTTGTACCCCTTAACTTCATAGATTATGCTCATCCTGCGTATCACCCATTTGGAGCTTCACCATTCATTATTGCTTTGCTCGCTGCCTCTCTTAATGTTTGCTAATAGTTTGGTTCTAGATTATTTTATTTATTTATTTATTTATTTATTTATTTATTTATTTATTTATTTATTTATTTATTTATTTATTTATTTATTATTTATTTATTGGTACTGCAATCCCCTGGAGGGCTTTTAGCAGGTGGGTACAAAAGACGTAAACATCAGCATATAACACCAGGCAAACAGATAGAGCAGGCTATCACATTTCACGTAGTAGGCAGCCATATAACACAAAGCAAACAACTAACTATCACTTGCGTTTTACAACGTAAATAAACGTAACAAAATTTTACCGATGACACATCACTCTCAATTTAAGAAAAGAAAACAGAACTAGCACACAAGTAAAATTATTTTCTCTGTTGTTCTAGACCAGCGGCAAAGGATGTTAAAGACTGTGTTGTGACATGATGGTTATTTAAATTATTCCAATCCTCCACAATTCTGGGGAAAAAAGAATATTTGAAGCAGTTTTTGCGGCTACAAAAGGGAGTTATTGTATGATCATGGCGTTGTCTGGTGGCGTAACCTGAAGAAAAATGAAATAATTTTTCCAATATCTATCTTGTAATGCCCATTAATTATTTGATATAAATATTTTAATCGGGATATGCAGTTTCTTTCTGAAAGTGAAAGTAAGTTAGCTCTTACTAACAGTTCATTTACCGAGGTTCGTTCATAACTGTTATATATGAAGCGAACGGCTCTTCATTGTACTTCTTCGAATTTATGAATGTTAGTTTGAGTAAATGGATCTCAGATCACTGCAGCATAATCAAGTATGGGGAGGACTATCAATTTGTAAGCAAGAACACGGACAGATGGAGGGGGAGTTTCGAAGTCCTTCGTAAAAAGAACAGTTTCTGATTAGCCTTGGAAGTTACCATGTCAATGTGTTTTGTCCAGTTAAGATCATTTGTTATCCATAACCCAAGATACTTGTAGGATTGAACCTCGGAAAGAATGGCATTGTTTGTAAAGTATTGAAAATTTACTTTGTTTTTCTTATGAGAAATGGACATGTACACTGTTTTTTCAAAATTGATGGACATTTGCCAAGCCTCGCACCAGGAAACAACCCTGTTAAACGACTCGTTTAACAAAACTTCGTCCTTTGAGGATTCTATTTCAGAATAAATAACGCAATCGTTCGCGTAGAGCCTTATATTTACAGGAATACTGTTTACTATGTCGTTAATATATAAAATAAATAGAAGGGGACCCAGAACCGACCCTTGGGGGACGCCAGAGTCAACGGAAACCCTGTGAGAGGAATGATTGTTAAAATCTACAAACTGTTCTCTGTTTTTCAAGTAGGCCGATATCCATTTAATGAGTTGATCATTCCAGAGAATTTTTTCTAATTTGTATACTAATTTATTGTGCGAAAGCTTGTTGTCAAAAGCTTTTGAAAAATAAAAAAATGCATCTGTTTGTTTTCCATCATTAATTGAAGTAGCGAAGTCGTGTATTGTTGATACCAATTGTGTCGTTGTTGAAAATCCCTTCCTGAATCCATGCTGATGTTGGTTTAAGATACTATGTTCGTCCAGAAAACATGAAATACTGTTGTGTATAATGTGTTCCAAAAGTGTACGAACGGTTGAAGTTAGCGAGATGGGGCGATAATTTTTGACACTCTGCTTGTTGCCCGATTTATGGATAGGCTTGACTCTAGCTGTTTTCCAGTCGTCTGGAACCTGGCCCTCACGCAGCGATTTTGTAAAAAGAACATGGAGGTATTTCGACATCCATTCAGCGTATCTCTTTAAGAACGCATTAGGGATATTGTCCGGTCTAGAGGACTTTCTGATATTAAGGTTCACAAGCATGTTCAATATGCCCTGTTCACTAACAACAATATCGGGCATTCGCGGCGAAACAGTTTCAACGATCAGTAATACAGAGTTGTCACAAGAAAAAAACCGATTTGAAGTGATCGTTAAAAGCATTTGCAATTCGAGCAATATCGTGCGTAAGAATACCATCGACATTAAAAACGTCACACTCTTTCGAAGCGGGCGAAATGCTCCTCCAAAATTTCTCGGGACACGAGGTCAAGTAATGCGGCAAGGATCCCCCAAAATAACGCTGCTTATCTGTTTGAATTTGATTTTTCAGTTTTGCTGAAAGCTTAGCCATTTGTTCTGAATACGCTACGTTCAGACTTCGTTTTTTATTTAGACGCTTTATTTGCCTTCTTAACCTCAGTGTTGTCCGAGAAATCCACGGATTTTTTTGCTTCAATTTTTAATTACCAAAGGCACAAATGATTCAATGCAATCTTTGACAATGTCCTTGAACCAGTTACATAAATTATGTATATAAGTTTCATTATTCGCAAAGTTATCAAAGTTGAATGAAAGGAGATCTATATTAGCAGTATCATCTGCACGATCGAAATTAGGGAAAGATAAACAGGGCAATGTCTTATCGAACACTGTGTCACTTAGAGTAAATAGCACTGCAAGATGATCGGAAATTCCCGGATATATCTCAGTCGTTGCTTCAGGTGTAATTGCCTGGTTAACGAAGAAAAGGTCTAGGGTTGACTGATTGGTCCTTTGAATTCTTTTGTAGCCTTCAACTAGCTGAAGGAGGTCAAAAATGTAGCAAATATCAAGCATAGCTTCACCCAAAGGGACACACTGCTTCAGGGCAAACTTTTTCCAATCTACATTAGGTAAATTATAATCACCTGTCATTACAATCCGGTCATCATGCTTAATATTCAGTTTCCAATAGTTTTTCAATTCATTGAGTACGTCAACAGGAGCGTTTGGGGGCCTATAAACACCTCCTATAATGTAACGGACATCGTTGTGATAAGCCTTCCAAAAAATACTTTCTACTCCTGGCACATCAGCCATTCTACATATTTTAAGGTTATCCTTGAAAAGTACACAAACGCCGCCGCCTTTACTAGCCCGGTCATTTCTGTATGCGCTGTAGCCAGACGGAACAAATTCACTATCAAAAACCGAGTCGCTTAGCCACGTTTCCGTCAAGACAGCAATAGCAGGATCATGAGAAAGTAATAATGCCTCTAATTCAGTGGCCTTATTAAGAACGATCCTACAATTTACATTAGGTATCTTTAGTGCGCCATAGTGCTTGTTTTTGTGTCAGATTTTTTCTTCAGCCGATAGCGTGACCCCTTTCCTTCGTCCCATGCAAACAAGACTTCATCGACCTTAAGCTTATCGTAAACTAGCTTTGTCTTACAGCCACGCAGCCTTTCCTCCTCTGAACTTTTCCACAATTGCTTCCGTATTTCTCGAACTCATTTGGAAAAGTCTTCAGACAGGGACAATGCGCTTCCCTTCAATTTAAATGCACTCGACAAAACGTTAGTTTTTTCCCGGTAATCAAAAACATTTTATGATCACAGGTCGTGGCCCAGCCTTTGTTTTTTTGCCAAACCTGTGACATCTTTCAATGCCTGTTACCGTTATTTCCAACTTCTGCTGAAAAATATCTTCCTCTATTTCAGCTTTCAGGTCCTCATACTTCTCGTCAGGGGGTTCCTCTAACCCGTAAATGATTAAGTTACTTCTGCGGCTTCTATTCTCAAGGTCATGTACTTTGTCAATAAGTGTTGATACCTGCTCTTCAAGCTTTGATGTTGACACCTTCATATTCTTAACGTCGGAAGACAAACTGCTAAGTTCATTCAATTTCTGTTCGAGGCTGTCTATACGATCTGCTAAACTTGAAATTCTTTTTTCAATCTTTACTTGCGATTCCTGAACGCGTTCAAAGACACAAGTAAGCTTCTTTTGTCCTTCCAACAGTTCCTTCAACACGTCTTGGTTAGGAGGCCCTGGGTTTGATTCAATATCCCCACATGCCAAAAGATCCCTTGATAACACAACAACACTGTTAAGAAAGCAATGAACACACTGTGGGCAAGGCAGCAGCACTAAAAATCGGTCATCACTACGTATCCAATAAGCAAGATGGTGATGACTAACCTGAAGCACAAAGCAAAAAGAATTGCTCAGCATGTTGCCCGTTGTGCTGCAGCCATGCCCACTGGCGAACGACGGAACCGGGGGGGGGGGGGAGAGCTTTTATAGCCCTTGAATACGGCACGTGATGTGACGCCATAGTCGTAAATAGCCACGCTGGCACGATAAAGCGAAGTTCAGCCATGTCACACGTGTTGTTCTTGACATCCGCCGTCCATTTCAGCGCAGGCCCCGGTCCGTGTTGTGCGCATGTCCTTTGGAGATAGTCTGGTGCCAGATGGATACCCAGAAAAACCTGAAGCACAAAGCAAAAAGAATTGCTCAGCATGTTGCCCGTTGTGCTGCAGCCATGCCCACTATTAGAATGATTGAGGTGCCGTCTGGGCCTGTTGATGTGCTATTAGGAACTATTAGGAAGAGAAATCGTCGAGCAAGCGAAGAAGTTGGTCTCGTTGTGTCGTCGTAATGTCCCTGACTCTAGCTGGTGTGAAAGATAGTGGTAGTGGCCGAGGAGCTGATGTCTCGAGGGTGGCCATATCAGTGGGGTCATCCATGGTGTCGAATATTGAGGATGGCGCCAGCGGCTCGGCTTTGCCGAGGGTTTCCCGGCGTCGCAAAGGGATTGGCTCTGGCGATGGATTGGTGATTTACATGACAGAGGCACCTGAATAGAACTCGAGAACGGCAAATGGCAACTAGAAGTGCAGACGGTGCGAAAAGCGCTGAGCCGCCGTCTTCAGAGACACAAGAGATGGACACAAGAACAGTAGAGTGGGCAGGCACAATGGTGTCGTGAAAGACTGTGATTTTGCGACATGTGTCCTTGTCATTGATGACATCTGTTTAAAATGGGAATAACTCGAGTTCAGCGCGGGCGCATTTAATGATGGCATGATGTGTAGAGAGAAAATCCCCCCCTAATATGACGTCGTGAGAGCAAGATGGCAGCACAATGAATTCGATCACATAAAAAACATCCTGGATGGCGACACGGGCTGTGCAGGCATCGGATGGTTCGATGGGCTGCGCGTTGGCTGTACGAAGGGATAGTCTATAAACAGGCGTCGTCACTTTTCTGATATGGCGGCAAATGCGGGCATCAATCGCTGAAAGGGAAGTGCTGGTGTCGACAAGGGCTAGCGTCCATGTTCCTTTTATGGCGACATCAATAACGTTTCGGGGAGAAATTTGAGGCCTTATGCATTTCGCCGGAAACGCAGTTCTCGCCTCCTGAACTGCGCTACTTAGTTTTCCTGGCGCACAGGGCTCCGCCGTCGGTGCATGGGGGAAAGGGAGCCGCGGCGAGGAGAAGGTGAGCGGCGAGAGGAGGGTGGAAAAAAAGTGGGCATGGTGAGTGGCGGCGTCAGCGCCATTGTCGCGGACTGCCAGGTACCTCAGTGTTCGTGGCCCAGGGGCAGGGTTCTTCCCGTTGGGCACCAAATGTGCAGGAGCTTCTAGGCTGCTCGGCCCAGAACCCCGCTGGGAAGACACGGAGCCCGACCAGTAACCTTCTTCATTGACCGGAACCCGGGCCGCAACTGCATTTCAGAAAGAGTTCCTGCTGGTACCCTACGATTTCCGGCCCCCATTGGGCCGCTCCTTCCTTTCCCTCAGCTAGCTTGCGTGCTTTCCTCACACAGTTGAGGAGACTGTCTTTCGGGAGCATGGCTACGAGCCACGACTTAACGACGAGCTGCGCCTTGTCAGTGTAGCGTATCAGCACTTGTGTTCTTACATCGCAATCCGCTACCCACGCAGGCCATGGATGGCATGGCAAGCTCGTTCGATAAGGCGGCACCATGACACAAGCAACGAGGTGGTGGCGCATCGTCCGCCAATGAGGCTGCCGCTACCCGAAACGATGTCAGAAAGTCCTGCGATGATCAAGGCGGCTCGCTGGCGCCAAACAAGCACCGAAGGGTGGACGACAAGCACCTCAGCAAAGTGGCTGCATGATGGGATCACAGGGGGCGCACATGACGCGGTGTCCTCGTCCTCAGTGGCTGCACCACAGGACGACAGCAACGAAAGCGGCGACGACGCGTGCGCTGAAGCGTGCCCAGAGAAATTGAATGCCGCGCAGTCCACGGCGATGGTGAAGGATCTCTCCGGCAATGAACCGGATGACCTCCGATGTGGTAAGAAGGACACCGGTGAGTGCCGGACCAGGGAGCAGGATGTCGCTGTATTCAGCGTAGTGGTGGACGCCAGGTGTGGAGACGCCATGCGACGAAACAACGTTGCATATGCGGAAAGAGCAGCCAATTACGCCAACGCGGAAGTCCAGAAGACGAAGAAGAGAAAGAGGAAAAAGAAGAAAATGAGCGATCACACAGGGCGGCGCATTGAGGGGGAGGCGGGAGCCAAGTACCGCAACAGCGCTGCCGAGGAGAAGGACCCCATGACTGCCGAGACCGAGAAAAACGCTGAAGGGAACCTGGGGGGCATTGCTGACATGGAGGAGGTGGGCGATGAGACGGCTCCGGAGGACGAAGACTGGTGCAGAGAATGCGAAGGTGCAGAGAACGCGAGTGGTGAGGAGTATATGGAGGTGGAGAGGAAAATCGTCGAGGAAGAGGCCGAAGAGTCCTAGCAAGGTGAAGGAGAAGTTGGGCAGTCTCCTCGTTGCGAAGAGGAGGCCTGGAAGCGTGATGGTGAAGAGGCCGAGGAGTCCTAGGACATGGAAGAGGCCGTCCAGTGTTGGGGTGGTGAAGAGGAGGTTGAGGAGAACGTGGGAGAAGAAGACGGCGTGGAGGAAGAGACCACTGAAAGCTGGGAAGCAGCCACCGATGGCGAAGTCGAGTATTAAAAGGAGCGCGATGGCACCCCGCCACGGTGGTTTAGTGGCTAAGGTACTCGGATACTGACCCGCAGGTCGCGGGATCAAATCCCGGCTGTGGCGGCTGCATTTCCGATGGAGGCGGAAATGTTGTAGGCCCGTGTACTCAGATATGGGTGCACGTTAAAGAACCCCAGGTGGTCAAAATTTCCGGAGCCCTCCACTACGGCGTCTCTCATAATCAAATAGTGGTTTCGGGACGTTAAACCCACATATCAATCAAGGAGCGCTATGGCATGCCGCAAGACGCTGAATGAAACGAAGAAATGGAATGCGTGGACACTGACAATGTAAAGGTCATGGATGACGTAAACAGTGCCCCCGATGCTGTGGAAGGGAAAACCATTGTAGAAGCCTCAGACAAGATAGCCGAGAAGTTCGAAAAAGCGGAAACGCCGGAAGGGGGAGAGCCCGGAAAGCCCGGGAAGCCATTGCTGCAACTCTGGAAGGGACGATTTCATTTCAATTAAAAACGATGGATGTGGTCGGAGCTGAGCTGCTGCCGAGATACAGTATCAGGGAAACCAAAGGAGTGATCACAGAAGGCACAGGCAGCCAAGCCTTGTATGCCCACGTCACACCTCCATGGCGGCCCAGGTCACCAGTGAACGACGACTACCGTGTGGAAGAGTAGCCGCCACCTCGACACGAATGGTACGGGCAGATACCTTGGCAGGAGATTACACAGCGAGACGTCTGCTACAACAATGGCACAATGTCGCAACACCAGCATCATTAAGTCTATTTTGATTTCTCTGGGCCAGTTGGCTCACCTGGACCGCATCTACACCAGAAGCGTCGGCTTCATGTCATCAACCTTTCTGTGGTTGTCAACTTTAGCGAGTCCAGTGCGCCTCCATTTGCGGGCGGCGGCCTTCACTGCGCTCATCAGCAGTTTCCGCATCCTGCAGACCATGAGGTCCCACAGCGAGTTGTTGAAGAACTTCGCCTGCATGTGGGCTTGTGCGCCACGTGCAGTGGTGGTGGTTGTAGTGGTCAGAAGATGAGAAAAGGCACCTAATTTCTGCAACCCGGTAGAAAGCACGGCGCAGTGCCTGCCACGTGCAGTCCGTCGTGGCCAGGGTTAACTTCTAACACAGCACGTCCCTCTCTACATTTTCGCCGAAGGTGAGGGGGCAGTATGGAAGCGGCGGCCGCGAGCGCGCTCACAACAGAAGGAAGAGGAAGACGACGATCGGGTGTGTGCCGAGTGGCACGTGGCAGCCGCTGGCAGCGGGAAGTTGTGGCCCAAGTTACTGTCAATAAAGAAGGTTCCTGGTCGGGCTTAACGTCTTTACTGCGTGGTTCTGGGCCGAACAGCCTCAAAATTCCCCTAGAACTTTGAACTTGAGTTTGAACATTTTCTAAGCTATACTTGCAATTGATATTTACTGATTGTTGTGTATGTCTCCGCATAAATCTATCTCGCTCATTTTCTCGCATTCAAAATTTCGGGTCAGTGCTCTTTTTACTCATGAAAGGACAATGCACCAGACAGTTTACAATTGAAGAAAATTTCTTAATCTATTCAGGAATTCGGGTTTCAGAAACTTTGAGACGAATTCAGGTGTTCTGAAGAGGATTAGAAGCACCTCCATCAAAGAAAAACTCACTGGATCTCCCTCATGCATTCGCCTAGAAGGCTTGAAGGAGGAAGCTATCTTTTTTGTCTTTTCGGTTGGTGTAATGACCCTCCCTCTATTCTCACCCCGAATTGTTTCAATGTTTCTGCATCCGACGCGGCCTTCCACTGCCTTAGGATCGGAGGCATTGCAAGTTTTTTAGCAGATATCCTTGTTGTGCACTGCTTTTCTAATGGATGCCCACCTTCGACTTGGTGAAGATAGGATGGAATGAAGTCGTTACAGGGCGTCATGGTATCGTCAGAAATACTGGCTACATCTGATTTTACCTGAAGGAGATTTTTTTCCCCGCGTCCCTCGTGTTGACACCGACATAGTGACTGGTCAAATTTCTCATTTGATGAGACACCTACGACTTTCACCTTAAGATATAATGTAAGAAGTTGGCTTATCATGGTGGTTGCGTCTGAAGTAGCAGCAAGAACTGGGTGGACGCAGGCAGCGTTGGAAAAAAACAAAGTATAAGCTCCCAAAGCAACGACAAGCGTCGTCACTGCGGTTACCGTAGCTTGGTGTATCCACAATGCCCTTTTCGCCACAACACCAACACCCACAGTTCCGCGCACGCGCAGAGTTCTCAGGTTGCATCTGTGGTGCGTAAAATGCAACCATTGCTGATTAGCAGGTGACAGACTTATGCAATGAACGAGTATCGACAAGGGAGTGCATCTTGCATAGCATCTTATTACGGCATACGCCAGTCACTGGTTGTTTGTCAACGGAGTCTGCGGCTGCGCCCCGCATCTTGCACCCCGCTCGTTTGACAGGGACCGAATGAATAGCGCATGCACGCACGTGTTTTATTCCCTGCCGCGGCCAAATGAAAAACCGCCTTCACCGGCTGCGCATATTTCCGGTAACGTATACAGCTCGGCCGCGTTGGCGTCGCCCCCGAACTTGTCCTAGGGTTTCCTATAATCGGCTCCAGCTCACAACACATGCAGGAGTGGTGATATGGCTGCAGAACTGAGAATTCCCCCTTGAGTGCACATGGAAACGCCAATATGCGTCCCTTCAAGTAATTACCTATCCCGTCGTAATGCCTTCGACAAATAAAAATGATTTGCACGACCTGTTATTGCTACGACATATATTAGGCCCCATGCACAGTGTTTCCAAACAGTAACGTGTTTTCGCATTTAATTACCCATTCGAAATCAGCCGAAATCAGTGAATCTTTAATGATTTTCTATCTCATATAGAAAACTGGAAACTGACGTAACATCGTAGTTGTAAAGATGAGCATTGGTTTCACTTGTAGATTTCATGTTTGTTTATATTATTTTGTTATGCAACTTTCCCTCTGTTCTGTCATCCTTCAATTCCCATTCCTATCACTGTACAAAGTGGTTTGCCAGTGGTTATATACAGGTGGACAAAAACCTGTTTTTACAATAAAAAGCCTCCCCCCCACCCCTTTTCTCTCTCGATGCCTGTTGGAGGCGCTGTAGGAAGTCAACTGCTCAGTCAGCGTTTGTCCAGCGCTGCTGAAGGTTGGCGTAGTTGGCGTTTTACTCATGCGCTTATTTCTGTGATGCCATTTTCGCACACCATGACTGTGACCGCAGAGTCCACATGCCATTTTCGCATCCCATTCCTAACGTTTACCTAATTACGGCTTTGCTGATTAGCAAGTGCCTAGGAGACCTGAACCGCAGCTATAACTAATACACCGAGACGTTTACTTGAGCGCTTCCTGTTTCTCTACAAACGCAATACGATCCTTATCACAACCACCTCAAAATCTTATTTCGCGAGCTTTGTCTGATAAAGCTACTTCACTGCATGGTTCGTCACGTAGACGCTCTTTGTCATCCCGTTCCCCGCCACTCGAAATGGGGCGATCACTCACTCCAGTTAGCCGAACAACACGATCTTTGCCTTCCAATCTCCGCCTCAATATTTCCTCCCGCAGTTAGATACCCTTCACAAGGTACTTCCTATTTGCTCCCCCCCCCCCCCCCCCCCAATACATGCATGTTGGGCGCGGCTCAGAAGCTTCCCTTGACAGCTACCTTAACTTGTATTTCAGACGAAGCCCAAAGGATTACCTGTCAGACCGACGCTCTAACTTCAAACTGCGCAGAAGATGCTGTTTGCTGGTAAGAACATTTTTCTATGAATGTTTGCTCGTAATAATCGAAACCATTGATTAGAACAGAAGCTACAGCCCCGAAATCTTGCACACATCCAAGCCTTTAGATATGGTTGGTTCACATCTACTTCGTTGAAGCTCAATCCACTTGCATTTTGCGGAAAGGAGCAGTTGTCATCCTAGTAATCAACGCTAACGCTAACAACAGCAGCATTATGAGAAACTTATGTAAGACGGCATTGCTATTTTTTTTTGCCAGAATACAACCACTTCTTTGCAGTTTTACCAATAGAGAGCTTTCTTGTCTCGAATGTAAGCAATCCCGATTCGACTAATGTCAGATAGAGACGTGATGTTCTTATATTGTTTTATTTTGGAAAATAAAAGAAGTGGTAGGAAGGAACAATATAGCCGTTTCTCTCTTGCGTGCGTGCGTGCTTGTGTGTGTGTGACAGTTTTAAAGTTCGAAGGACATGCGGCGAAAAGATCGCCGCTTGTTCGTGACGAGCGCAGTAAGTACATTGTGGTTTTTGCCGCCATTGCCTTCACCAAAGTGCGGCAACAGTGGCCCCCGCGGCAACCCTCCAGCCCAGTAGAGTAACACATTTAACTCAATTACTTACAAATTCAATCGGATTCGAAAACTTATCTGCCTTTTTATTACAGCAAGCATGTATTTTATTGCCTTTCTGGTTTATTTCCTGTGTATTTTATTATTTTATTTTTCTGTAGGGTGACATGTCCGGATAGGTGCATCACAGGCGTCGAGCCTTACGGCACCGAGGTTTACACAGACGTAAGTCTCTCGATCATCATCGCTTTCACTTAAGTGTTGTCACGCATGCGCACAAATGTCACGCGAAAATATAAGGAAAAAAATTGCATAAGCATCTCGGCCCATTGATGCTGGTTACAGCGCCACTGTATAGGGGAAATTCACGCCGAGGGAGGCGCTGCAGAGCCTGGCACTGTCACTCAATGTGGGGCGCAAACTGGTTACTCAAGTGTTGACCCTTCCGCTGTCCCCTTCAACCTGCCTTGAAAATGCGTTGCTTTTCCCGCACGCTGCACGCGTTCTGCACGTGTTTTTGAGAGTTTCGCGACGCGCGGGGTTATGATGTATACGCTTTTGTTCGCGTTTAATAGGATTGCCACAATTGAGAATTTTTTTCTTGGCAGCAATTTGGTAAAAGGGCAGCGTCTGCTCAGCCATGTAGCCGATGTGAAGCAAATTATAGCAGACGACGCCGTCCTCGTCAGAGGGAAGTGCGTTTCGCAAGTAACTCCATGACGCTGTTTACGACGTGGAGTTAGAGGCGAATACAACTTTCTGTACGTTCATAAATATATACCTGTTTTAATTGGTTTGCTATATGTACTATGTACTATGTTTGTTACTGGATGCATGGGTAAGGCCGCTTCTCGTGCTTTAGATTAAGCGGCTCTTGCGCTGTGACTGCTATTAGTTGGGATACCTTAATTTACTAGCACCCACCCAAGTTATCGTGGGGTATATACACAGCACTTCAAAAATAAATCGTCTATTTGGGGCTTCTTTCTGACCCACAACGAAAATTTACATCTGTCTCGCGTGTCCTTCTTTGCATTATCACCGTTCTCATCACGAGTACTTCGAGTTCACGAATAGCGTGCGTACCATCATTATTAGCGCCCAGCTTTCAGAAAAACTTTTTTGTGTGTGTCTAATCCGCAGGGGAAGAGCACATTGCTATAAAGGCATTTTATCTTGGTCACTAAATGCACCGTGTTGTTCGGGCTACCCCTGCACACTCAGTAACAACTAGTTCACTGTGTCTGCCAATGGACGTGCAACAAGGGCTAATGCATTTTTTTTATTTTTTTCGTAGTTGTCGTGGTCGTGTTTACTCAAACGGGAGCTTCACATCTCCAGCGGCAAATGTAATTGCATCGCTGGCGTTTCTAGCGATTCTAAATCACTTGAAAGCGTGTCATAGACATCGAGGAAAACAGAGTTCTCTTGATCTTGCATTGCTGGGTCGTCTTGAGCAATACCTTGCGGCACAGCCTGCTCCACAGAATTTTGTGCTGATCTGGCTGCCCCCACAGAATGACGCTTCCACCTAAGCAAAATAAGGTTGTGGCAGAGATTAGATCGTGCCGTTCACAACAACGTTCATACGTTGAAGTTTTTTTTATTCAGATATTGTAGAGTGATCAACATTGAGCATATCTGTAGTGCGCCAGATATTAATTTTTTGATCATCTTCAGGTATAAAATGTACAAGAAGTCTGAAAATGAGTATACGTACGTTTAAGGGTTTTCCGTGATCCTGTTAGCAACGCCTTACATTCACAAAATAAAACAAATACTGCATATGAAATCAAACTCTATGAAAACATGAACGATGGCAAAATGCCCCATTAAAAAAAACACCAATTGTGTCCATCTGTGAGCACAGAAACATTTTATACGAGAACTTCATGGAGAAAGCTACGTATAAAAAGTTATTGATTAAACATTTTGCGTTGTTCGTTGCTTGAATCATTTTACTTTGCATAAAAACTATCAAAAAAGCAATGTGCTTGTTACTAACCGCGTTTCAATCTTACCCCTAAAATGTGGGGGTGTTCGCCCCGCCGCGGTGGTCTAGTGGCTAAGGGGCTCGGCTGCTGACCCGCAGGGCGCGGGTTCAAATCCCGGCTGCGGCGGCTGCATTTCCGATGGAGGCGGAAATGTTGTAGGCCCATGTGCTCAGATTTGGGTGCACGTTAAAGAACCCCAGGTGGTCTAAATTTCCGGAGCCCTCCACTACGGCGTCTCTCATAATCATTTAGTGGTTTTGGGACATTAAACCCCACATATCAATCAATCAAAATGTGGTGGTGTGAAAGTGTCATGTTTGATCATAACTCTTCTATTTTAGCTTTACTTGATAATTGCGCATACGCGGAATGAATTCTCGCTGAGCTTGAAATCAGAAATCAACAGTCTTCAGGAAATGCTTTAAAATGCATAGATAAATATGCAGTTCACTGCCTATCATACCTCTGCGCCATTTCTGCTTGAGGTGCCCGTTTATTGCAAAATACTGGAAACAATGTAGGCACATAAGACGAGTGCAGACTTGTGTTATTTTTGATGTTTCCCACAAAATGTCTGCTACAAATCATTGTCCAAGCTTTAAATTTGGCAACAACACACTTCCGTCGGCGCTGCGTAGATATAAAAAAATATATAACCACAAATCTCCAACACCACATGTGTACACAGCTTCTACTACTACGTCCCCTACAATATACAATAATAGTAGCAGCATAAATATATTTCTTCGCAATTTTTTAGCATTGCTCTGAAGACAGAAGTTGAAAGTATTATGGTAATTTATACTTTTAAGATGGGGACGCGCATCTCCCAGTAACTCGATAGATAAGAGGAACGGTGACGCAGGAATCGACACCCGTTGTGATGAATGCATTGTGCGCGTGCTAATGTTAATTGAAAAATTGTTTTCTTACTTTGTTTCAGCGCACTGCTTTAATCAATTCCTGTCGTCTGCTTGTTTCGTACCATCGGTTTGGGAATCGGTAGAATTTCACTGGTGAAGTCGACCCTTCGTGTTTGCATGGTTATTGTGACTGTTGACGACGCCGCAATAGTTCCCCTTTTTCTCTTGGGGTGACATCGCGGAACGAGGGACGTTTCACGTGCAGCACGCGCTTCATAAATGCGCGGAAGCCAAAGGGAGCGGAAGGGTCGCTACACGCTATTATTGTGCGCTTTTTCTGGCAGGGGTAAGGCAAGCGCTGGCGTCGCCGGGCAAACTTGAGCGGGTCTCCCCTATTGTCACAGAACGAGCGCTAAAAATGGGGGCGCCGCCAAATTCTTGCGATAACGCGCGGGAGAGACGCCGCGAGGTCAAAAGAAAAAAAGAAAGCAAACATCCAAGGCTATCGGGCGCGCTCTCTCCCCTCGAAAGCGTGGCTTCGCCGACGAACCTCCTCACCCCACAACGGCGGCCGAGCAAACACTCGATCTTTCTAGATGGAAAGGGGCGTGGTCATACCGAGTCGAGTCATGCGTCGCGGAGGGCATTCGAACCGACTCGCCCTCTCCCCAGCCTTCGCTGCGTATCGCGCCGACGAAATGACGAGAACCTTCTGGAATCTCTCGCGGAAGGTATTTAATCGAGCAGCCGAGACGACAAAGCAGGAAAAGACGTGAGGTTTCCTGGAAGAGAAACTTCGGAGGAGAAGACGGAAGTTAGCGCCAGAGCGCGTAGGGTATCCCGCCGTGTAGTCGGCGAAGGTTTTGTCCGTAGGGACAAAGCTGGAGAAGAAGAGGATTTCCACCTGAGGGGTGACGACTCGAGCTACAGGCAAGAGTGTGTGTTTACCGCTATCGAGCGAAGACGCGTGGCAACAGCTGCGTGTGTAAAGCCGACGTGTTTCCGGCGAAGAAGTTTGAAGCTTGGAGAGTGGCCAATTGAAGACGCGAGGTTTCCTGGAAGAGAAACTTCGGCGAGGTTTCCTGGAAGAGAAACTTCGAGGGCAGCGGAACGAAAACCCTGGACTCTGAGTGAGTGATTCTCGGAAGAGTATCATCCAGACTTTCGTTCCAAGAAATTTGGACTGAATAAGTTTTCGAACTCTTTAGTCTTCAAGTGTCTTGGTTGTTGGATGCATGCGACTGCATTGTAGTGCGTATTGTTGTCTGTGTTCGTTGTTTCGAGTGTGGCTGATTGTACCGTGTAGTACGTCGTTTGTTTGGTGACATATTGTACTCAACTATTGTGGAGTGTGCATACTTGTGTGTTGTTCTGATCTGCCATTATTGAGAATATAATTTCGTTTGTTTATCAACTCTCGGCTCTGACTTGTTCTTTGGGCCACAGCCGGCGTCCGCTGGCGCGCCAAAAAGGACCACTTCTAAATTGTCCACGCTTTCGTGGTGTGGTTCGGGGGGCCAATACTTCGGCCCTTGGAATCAGCCCGGCGATCGCCTCCCTAATTAACGGGATCTGTGTGACACCTATAACACCGAGCCCTTTCGACTTTTTCTGTCTGTACCGGCTTTTTGCCTACTGCCGGGTGTCGTTAATAAACCCCTTTGCAGACTGGTGGAGCTGCCGGAAGCAGCTTGCGCGCCGCGTTTGTAAACTGGTTTAGAGGCCGGAACGAGTTGTCATGATGGATATGTGGGGTTTAACGTGCCAAAACCACCATATGATTATGAGAGACGCCGTAGTGAAGGGCTCCGGAAATTTTGACCACCTGGGGTTCTTTAACGTGCACCCAAATCTGAGCACACGGAGAACGAGTGGTCAGGATATCTTGGTGCCTCCGGATTTACAGCGAAGTGCCAACGACATGGGCGTGCAATGCAAACTGGAATTCCGCAAAAGTAGCAGGTGGGCCAGTTCTCAGCAGTGCGCCTGGGATTTCCGGAGTGCCCGACATCGGTAGCGTGACCCAACGAAGACATAGAATAAATGTCAGTGTGAAGAAAACCTGACATAGGCAGCGTTGACACCCCGACGAATTCAAATAATAACTTTCAGGGCCCCTCCAGGAATCAAACCCAAGTATTATGCGTGGAAGTCAGGCATTTTACCACAAAGCTACGCCAGGTCTCGGAACTACTTGTCAAATAGACGCTAATCTTCATGAAACATCAATAGCGGTTGCAGTGCTGCCTACCCAATTTTATAAACATTACATATGTACTTCTTTGACACAGCCGTCACGTCGGGTTAACGTCAATTGTGGTTAGTTGCCATGTGGTGAAGTTGATTTGGGTAGCGGTGTCCAGGGCCAGTATGCTTGCGAGCATCAGCGCTTCATATCAGATTTTGGGTGTTGTTAATACACATGTTACAGTTGGCATCGTTGCGCCAGTGCAAACAACTGGTCATATAAACACCTGCAACTCTTCATCACATGTCTGTGCGTTCAACATTTTTACACATATTCAGCGTCATTTCATGACATGTCGCACAATAAAAAAAATTGCAACACGGTCATCTTCTCTCCGCATGCTTCGCATAACGCCGATTCCCAGGTACGTGGGATCAGCGAATTTTTTTTTACATTGGCATTTGCCTTTGCGGAACCGACGGATAACAGAACAGTCACCTCGTGACAACAGCGTCACCTGATGACGGCAGCCACCGGGTAGCCATAACATCCATTGATTTGATTGATATGTGGTGTTTAACGCCCCAAAACCACCATATGATTATGAGAGACGCCGTAGTGGAGGGCTCCGGAAATTTCGACTCCCTTGGGTTCTTTAATTTGCACCCAAATCTGAGCACATGGGCCTACAACATTTCCGCCTCCACCAGAAATGCGGCCGCCACAGCCGGGATTCGATCCCGTGACCTGCGGGTCAGCAAACGAGTACCTTAGCCACTAGACCACCGCGGCGGGGCATCCAAATTGGAGAATCCTTTAACTACGACTTTAAGAGTTCGACGCGGTAGTGATATTTTGTTTATAGTGCATTCTTCAACCACTTAGTGCACACTCTTTATTGTTTGATGTTACTCGGGAAGTTTAAATTGTGGGTTGCTACCATGTAATTGATTAGGATAAAAGTGGCTTTTTCTCGCTTATTGCTGCATTCGGTGTAATGAATAGCATGCTTTAAACCACGCTCAATTATTCGCGTGCAATCTTGTCCGACTTGCTTTGCCCGGCTCGTTATGTGGCCTTAAGAAATCAGGCGCAGTAAATTGTGTGCCTCTTGCTGACCCTCGTGCAGTGTTACATCTCCAGCGCAGTCCGGTCCATGCCTCAAGGCGCGCACTCAAAAAAAAAAAGAAAAAGCGAGAGTCACCTAACTCGAGGTCGTCGAACCATCTCGCTACTGCTGACAAGAACGCGGTGAACTTGAGGAGCTCTGATAACTGCGAACAGTATATGGTTTATATAAATGGCTTGCTGTTAGCAAACTTCACTACATACGCTTCGTGGCATCATGGATTAAAAGTGAGAGGTAACTGGTTCCACGCTCCGCTACGGAAGCTTTCCTCCTCATTTCTTTTCCTTTTTTATGCTGTAAGCATATATTTTACTACGACATGTTCATGACGGAAATACCTCCGTGAAGCCGGTTAAATTTGCCGACTCTTTCCCTTCCAGAACACGCCCATCTGCACATCCGCGACCCACGACCAGAGACTGAACAGAACCCACCGCACAGTGGCCTTTCGACGATACCAGGACGCCAGACGTTACCGGGGATCGTGGCGAAACGGGATAAAGACGTTCAGGTATCACAAACACAGTAGTGTTCCGAGAACTTCAAGCTAGACTTGAGAGACTGTACTTACACAAATCCGAGCCATTGCATACATACTGCGAATTCATAATTACAGTAATTTACACTGAAAAAATGTATTAAAAAAGCTTTATCAAAAAAGTTTAGCAATAATGTGTCGTTGGTATGCGCCAAAATGCCCATGCTGCCGAGCAGGTTGCCATTGTCCAAGCTCTCATAGATCTATATCACGCAAATATATTTCGTAATTCCAGAGGGCCCCTAGGGCTTTCAGTGTCGGAGTTGTGTTCAAACAGGCCAAAAACGTGCTTGGTGAGAATTCGCAACCCACACTGTTACATGGTTCCCGGCTCATACGGGAATATTGGGAACTAGGGGGAAGTGCTTATGTTTAGAGGATGGAAAAGAAAAGAAAAGTGAGACCCGCAACTGTCTGCATCAGGGTGCGACACCTCAGCAGTAGCTCACAAGGTATGGTGGTGAGGAGGAATTAAAAGGATAGGAATAAAGGTGTAGAGAGAGAGAGAAAGAGAGATGAGGTAAGCCAGAGAAAGCGACGACAAATTGAGGGGATAAGAGAGATAGGAAAAATGTAAACACGGTCACAGAAGTCCGAGGACGGGGCACCACTTGCGAGAGCTCTTCTCGTCATCAGCAGATGGCGTAGAGCAAGTACAGTCGGTCAGAGCTACACTGTCTTCAGAGGTCGGCGTCAGGAGATGACGTAGGGCGAGCCCAGTCGGTAAGAGCTACGCTGACGTCGGAGATCGCGAGTGCACAACCAGTCGGCACGGAATCCAGCGAGAGGCTCCATTGGTAACTAGCCAATGGCTGTTCATAATTTGCCTATGCTATGATCATTTTGATTTAGGACATGATTTTAAAGAGAACCGCGAACGACAGGGAGCCGGTTTTGAGAATTCTTTGTAAATTACAGGACGCGTACTAAACTATGTTTGGTTCGCATGTTTTCAGGAGCCTTGACTACCGGCCGCCGGCTTTTCCTGACCACGATGAAAAAGTGTTACAGGGCCTCTTCTACAGTTTTAAATTAGCATGACGAATGCTTCGTTGCAAAATAAATTACTCCATTGTGGGCTTTGTGCACATGTATTAATAGTAAATGTGCATTATAACACAATTTAAAACGACCTATGTTAGGTTACCTACGTCACTCTATTTACGGCAAAGTTGATGCGTCCGTTGTGAGGCCAAGCCTAGTTTAGAAAGTAGAAGGCAACCGAAACGGGACCTGACTATTTCATCGGCATTTACAATTTCAAGTGCAGCTTATGTGCCCTACACGTTTATTTTTTACATGAATAACACTCCTTCGGGGACCCCCACTGCTATTACTTTACCTATGAGATTTATGTGAAATAGTGTTAGCGTGGGGTCTTTCTCAACATCGCCAGGGGACGAACTGTGCGTACAAAAATCGATTTACCGTACAAGAGCCGACCAATTGGCTCTACAAATCAGTGCTTTTTTCAGTTTAGGTCCTAGCGCGTGTTCCCCTTGGGGAACTATGAAAAGGGTAATACATTATTTCGGGCTAGTTCGTTCACACTAGCACTAAGACAGCGCCAGCGAAAACAATTTGCCTGACGGGAAGGAACAGCGGAAACACAGTGCACTGCGTGCATGTCATTCCTTCTGGTCTGGTTTGTTGTTTTCGCTGGCGCTGTTTCATCAGAACGAAGGTTTCAATGCTAAAACCTGAACTGTCAAACGAGCATCAGTTAAAGACTTGCATTTCGAGTTTTTAATCCATAATACTTCACCACGCATTTATGCGAGTTTACATTTACCCGCATTTCAGTTACATCAGTTCGTACATTGGCCCTGGAAGCTACCGCTTTGTAAGTCCACGTGTCCAAGGTGAGTGTATGTTTTTAAAATTTTAGGCCGAAAGCCATAAACGCGTCATCAACCATAGAATTCGACCCTCGTATGACGCGGAAAATTATTAACGCGATAGCGTTAATGAGCTCGTGTTGCAGAGAACCCCCCGGCCGGCATCGGCCCTGTTGATTGTGAGCGAAAAAATGTCTGTGCGTCTGTGACCGAAAAATCAAGTTACCGAGATAGCCGCGGGAGGCCACTACGTGTCCACGCGGGCACGCGTGATCACACTGAAAAAGCCGTGCATTCGAAGAAAAAAAAGTGCTCAAGGTCACGAGGCGCGGTAGTTTCTTTGCCTTGCCACCCCTCCCTGCTTAGCTTGCAGCGCCTCAGTCAGGATAAGAGAAGATATAATGCAATTGCAGCATGCGACAAACCTTCGTAACGTTAGTCGCACTGGGCGGATTCTTAACATTTTTGCGGTGTTGCATTCATGAGGCAATCAGCTCTTCTAGTGAATTCATTCCATGGTCACTCGAAGAAGTGTTTCAGCGCCCCTTTGCTGCATTTTGTTTGACAGGTGTCACGACGAAAACGAGCCCATTCGGTGATAATAGCGCGCGCTGGTCCAATCTACTGTGTGCGTGTATTGTGGGTACGTGAGCATGTAACAAAACATATGAATAAGTATGCACTTAGTGGTTGAAGGGTGCACTAGGGGCAGGATTTCGCTATCGTGCTTCACTCTTAAAGGCGAAGCTTAAGAGTCCCCCAATTTTTTTTTATCATCGATGACGTCCGTATAAGAGATGATAATGGCATCTCAGTATCTGAAATGTGTGACGTCGCTACGACGTCACATAACGTGAGGTCGCTTGATCACATTGTCGCTTGGGTATATACCTGAGCCAATCCATGAACTGCGTGAGATGCAGAAAACTTGCAGTGCCTCCTTTCCCGTAGGCAGTTGAAGACAGCGCTATACGTACAAGAGCCTTCGGGGCGAGGATCAATTTAATAAATTGACAAGAGGAGGAACACAAGGGAGTGTTCGCCATCAAGTCTTCTTATGCGGATGCATAAGAGAACTAGCGAGTTTTTCTCATGATTAATTTCTTACTATTGCCCCGAGGCGCTTATCGTTGATGACTGGTGCCTCCTCGGAAAGCCTGAGGAGGCCAGTCATGTGACCATGAATGGAACAAAATGCATGGACTCCGAGCCGTATACCGCTTCGCTGCAGTATTATTCGCCTTTATGGCCTCTGTGTCAAAGCACTTCTCCACGAGAGTGAACTCTTCAATTGTGGTGACGTAGAAATTCATTCAGTCCGCCTGGTTCCTGCTTCGCAAGGTTACGAGAAACAGTGGTATCAGTGTGCAACGTGGGCGTTCCGAGTTTTTTCGATTATTTATCCCAGAGCCCGTACTTGACCTGACTTCGGTTCACGTACGGTACCGTTTCGGCCCGAACGAGAGACACGTGCAAGTTTGCTTCGCACCGCCGGGACGACTTGTTGATTTCACGCACTTTGGCTGGGATGTCCGTCCGCACGCGTCAGGATATACGCACGACGGTGAGTAGGCCATGTTTCTTGTTCGATATTGCTCTGTTATTAGAGGCCTGGAATTCCCACCATGTGAGCATTTATTCGTTGCTTTACGAACAAGAGCAAACTGCTGGTTTTTTATATTGAAACGTCATATAAGACTTGACAGGCAACCGACGCTTTTAAGTGTTTCCTTTTTTTTTTTTGGATATGTGGTACACTTTGTTGCCTGTACTACCTAAACATCGAGGGATTTCGTAAGTGTGGGTCCAAATACAGCAAAGTGAAGCACATTCGTGCTCGTATCCTGAATAATTTGCCAATCGACCGTTGTCCGTGTCGCTCTCATTCTTAGATATATTTTAGTTGTCGTGTCTGTCCTTCTGTTTACAAATACATGTGCACGGCGTCTCATACGCAGGTGTGTTTAAAAATGACTGGGTCTCTGCCGACGGCCGGCAATACATTTTCGGGGCGTTTGTCTGCTCAGTGCGGGACAGCGTGTTCACTTCCGCAACGTCAGTGGCCATGCAAAGGACATGTGAGTATACCTAGGCCCTGTATTGTTCCCATAGTACACGATGACAAACACACGTTGTATACAAAAGATTTAGAGAAGCGTTTGACGATATCCTGCGTAAGTATTGGTGGCACTTGCAATCGAATTAACACTCTCACGTGCTGCTGACAGAAATCATTATAGAATTCACAAACGTGTTGCATTAAGTAATCAATCAACCAACCAATCAATCAGTCAATGAATAAATCATTTAAAAAACCAAAGGATAAATTTGTAGTTCAAAGTATCGATTGATGAACTAATTTTTAGATTGGTCAAAATAGCGCAAATGATCGCTCGATGAATCAATCAATCAATATATGAAAGAATTGATGAGTGAAGGAATCAGCCGATCAGCGTATAAGTTCATCAATCAAACAAACGAAGAATCAATTGATAGACACGTCCTAAGGCTCAATTATCGGCAATAATAGCTGAAGAATGCATTGATATCTGCTATGGTCTCAAGGCACAGCATAAGATTTGTCGTTATCGTACCACCTGTTGTCGTCTCCTTCATGCTTACACTGAAAACACGCGCGCACACTTATGCCTCATGACAAATACATACCCGCCAGTGTAAAATTCCCACGAAGCAAAGAAAGATTTTTCAGCGAAAGCCTACACAGACGAGCAGGCAAAATTTCTTTCCAATCGGGTGTCAGTTTGACAATCCAGCTGCTCAAAAAGCAGCGCTGGTTTCTTTGACAGTAGCAGGCGTGTTCAGGCAGTATGAGCTCATGGCATAGCACATTATAAATGTGATGCTCTGCTGGAATCAGCTAACAAGAAGGTCGGGAAAATTCAGATATTTTCACGTGCTTCCGCAAAAAGGAAGAGTATGTGGGGAAAAACTATAAAATATAAAACACATGTATCTTTACACAGAGCTCCGACATGGATACATGCGGGCTTTCCAGAAAAATAAAATGATGTTGTACCAGCTCCGTAGTGGCAGCAAATAAGGGAATTTTCATGTTTCCAGTTCTAATTGTATACAAAGATGGGCACACTTCACTACTATGTAATATTTATCCTTATGAGCAACGCCAAACTCTAGCAATGTCGAAAATGGAGCTGATGGAGAGCTGCGTGAATAAAAGTTTCAGCTTAAGGTTCATAAAACCAAAATGTTTATAGTGTCTAAAAGTAAGCAAATCGTATTTAAACCTATCAACAAGCCCTACGAGGACGTCATTAACATCTTTTTTTTGAAACCAAACCCAGGAGCAGGTTAAATAACAAACATTTCTAGGAATATGGTTCCAAGAAATTTTGTCTTGGTATACCGATGTCGATAGTCTTGCATCCGAACTAAGCAAGACTGTTGGGTGTATATTTAAAATTGATCCACTAATATCATGTTGTCTAAAAAAATATACTAAGCTCTTTTTCATTCGCGTTTTCATTATAGTATGCTTGTATGGCGCACTACAAGTGAGAAAAATATAAACAAACTTGAAATCATACAGAAAAAAGTCCTCCGTCTATTCGAAGATTATTATGGCAACGCACGAAAGATGTCTGGCAGTCCGATATTTATAAAACATGATATACTTAAAACAAGGCAGGTGTATGAATATAAGCTATTACTTTACATTTATAACAACAAACTCTACACTATAACAACACAGGAAGGCGCACACAAAACTCGCTCGGTAGGCAACTCATTCACGTTCCTGCTACCAGGACTGGCTATGGTAGAGCCCTATTTGCATATCGCGCCCCACAGCTTCTATATAATTTAGGTGAACAAGTAAATTATAACCTCTCATTAACGCAGTTCAAATATCACATTAAAGTTGTGGTCATTACTGAATTAATGTAAACATTACGTCTATTCAAAACTCCTGGCTGGGTATCACATATATTAATGTCTTGCTTTTAGGTTGAAAAAATAAAGGTATGTATATGTAATTCAGTACTCTAAGTGTGTTTATTTTGATTTGATTTTATGTAATGAAAAGAGCCACGATGTGTGACTTTGTATATCTATGTATCCTATTTTGTATATGTTTGTGCTATTGTTGCGTTCTGTTATTCTGCTGATCCCTGTATTTTGATAATTATTATTCAATATAGCACTGCTTGCTGAACGTTTGTGACATTTGGCGTAGCGAAGTCACGTCAGGCCAAATGGCCTTTAGCTTCGCTTCGTTTTTCTGTAACTTTTCAAAAAAAAAATATGTTCAGAAATTAAAAAAAAAAACAAAGAAAAGATGAGCTTATGCATACGAGTTGTTTCACAGAGATAAACAAGCAGTGATTAAAGGTGAAAAATACTAAAACTTGGCCGTTACCAAGATGCGACGCTCCTTTTGTCAGAACTATTTATCTGCTTCCCAATCTAACCTTTATGCAAATTCAGGACTATAGATTATGTTGTTAACGCAACAGAAAATTGTTCGGTCACCGGTTTCTTTACAATAGGCAAACATTTCGAATACGGAAAGTCTCACAAAACCTCTACATTAGATCGACCACTGGACCCGAAAAGGGAACAAACCAGATACTGCGAAGCCTAGAAAACCAAGCCATCACAATATGCACGGAACACGTAAACCACATGTGGAAAACTGGCTACGTGCCTGAACAATGACGCACGGCCATAGTAGCCCTCCTCCCAAAGCCAGGTAAATAACTCAACTTTAAAAGTCTACGCCCCATGTGTTCCTAACCTCATGTACAGGCAACGCAGCTAGCTCTGTTTGCTTTCCTCCACCACCTACAGCGCTACATAGACGGCTACAAACTCTTTCCACTTAGTTTGGTAGAGTGCCGACCTCTACACTCAACAAAAGGCGTCGTGTTACAACCAAACAACCAGCCGTTTTTCCTTGCAAGACAGAAGAGCCCCACTAACCGTAACACAGCGCACAGCCGACGTATACACACACTATAGGTCAAAATGGAACCATACAAAGGGTAGTCACTTTTCCGCTCCTTTTGAACGTGGTATGAAGAGACTGTCCGGCAAACTTCGCGACATCCTTAACGTAACAAGTACTCTATGCGTGGACGACATTAAAATCTGGTGCTCGGAAGGCTCCCTGGCGGAAGTAGGGCAGGCCGTTAAAGCCATTTTCTATACCAAAGAAGCCTATTTACAAAACCCCAGACAGTAACTGTCAATCACAAAATCATAATTGCTACTGTAGCGTCAATCTAACCACGGCGTTTGTCATCTAACCCAGTACGATAGACATATCCTCTGCTCACAACTGCACAAATGTAGGAAAGAAAAAAAAACTGAACACACTCATGCACAATAGAATTAAGCAAGACATCGGCCTACCCCAAGACACGAGTGGCTCTCATTGCGACCACCTGTAGACATATCCAATAATATCAGCGAAGTGATTGAGGACATACACGTGCCCCGTACCTTGGACGAACTGTAATCCCCCCTCCCCGCCCACGAGAGATTCCCCAGATACTTACATCGTAAAACCATTCCCATGAAATGTCGACCAAGAACACAACAGACGCGGACGCCTGACCCACTCTCGCGCGATACTCGACCGCAATGCGTGAATCGTTATTCTACCGTATTCGTTGATGCGGCGAAATACGGCAACACCTCCACCTTTGCAGTCCCGTTAGTAAACGGTGACAGAGCCCTACTCTCGACCGCTTCGGACAGGCTAACAACGGGCACCAGAGCCAAGTAGGTCATCATAGCTTTAGCGATGATCGAGCCCTCGCAAACCTGCGTTTTCACAGACTCCTGCACACCATTCGAGCTTACGAAAGCGGCAATGTCGTGAAGCAGCCCACAATCTACGAACACATGGGCTTACACCACCTCTCTTGGTTTCCTGCCAACATGGGCAAAGATGTTCAGTGACGACAACCCAGCCTCAATCAAACTGTTCATGACTGAGCGCGAGAACTCGCCTGCCAAGGTCATCAATCGGTCATGGAAGAGCTGGGCCCAGATGCACACTTTACGAACGCCTTTTCTCATTTTCCTCTTTTCTCCCATTTATCCCTTCCCCAGTGCAGGGTAGCAAACCGGATGTGTGTCTGGTTAACCTCTTTGCCTTTCCTTGCACCTTTATCTCTCTCTTTCTCATTTTCAACGAAATCATTTATTGATATCCTAATGACAAAAGGCAATACGCCTTACCACACAAAGCGTGAACGTGTGCAATGGGTAACCGTTAGCATGGTGCAAACGAGACCGCTCCCGTCCCGGGGCCGACTCAGCCATTGCAACTAAGATTGCACAGAACATTACTGTTCACTCTCGCACGTGTTCTGGCCATGCCCCGTGTTATATCAGGGATTTCTCGAATTGGAATATCCAACTGGGAATAGTCACTCAGAAGTTCCAAGCTACACCACCGCCGCGTTTCCACCTCGACTCTGGTTTCGCCTACAGCTGCTAGGGGGCTCCTCGTGGAACCTTGGAAGCTTATACTCCTTAGGACCTTTCAATAAGTACTTGAAAGACTGAGTGACGACCAAACAAAAGAATATTTCAGCTGGAACTGCTCATCGTATGAAAATGTTCATAATTTCTTTCTCACTATACCGTTTTTTCATACACGTAGTGTTCATCGAATAAGTTTCCTGATGAACTTGTAAACACAGCTCAACATGTGATGAACCTTAGCCAAAATGACAAATGCAAACAGATTTCTGAACGAACTTGAATTTGCGTACTGCCCACACGCTACATGAAACGTACGACTAATTTTTGAACAAGAGTTTACTGTGACATGTTTTGTTCTTCGACCCGGGTGCTTGCAGTTTATTTCCCAACCATTCTGAGCCAGACGATCAGCGTGAATGAAGACACTAATCTACAGGACGCCAATGGAGGACGCTACAATAACTGGTACAAGGATGGAGATAAACTGGCCATCACAGGACACACGATTCCAATCCAGAACGCCCAGCTGGGTGACGGAGGCTTGTACACATTCAGACAGGGGAACGGGTACATGCAATCTTCGAGACTCATCGTGCGTGGTAAGTCAGATTTCTTTTTAAAAATGCGGTGAACATCAAAATTTATCGCCAGTTAGGAAAGCATAAGCGATATTGCGAAATGCCGCACCATGCCGTTTGTAACTAAACGCTTGCTAAATAATACAACCGCCTGAACACCTTACGATTCGTTCATTGAAAAATTACTGCGTACATGATAAAGTCTACCTTTAAAAAATTATACCGTATTCCGCTATAGAAAACCATTTGTAGATGTGAAGCAGCGGACATTAATGCTTAAACTGGCGGCGGCGTTGACGCTGGCGCTCA
Source organism: Rhipicephalus microplus (assembly GCF_043290135.1). Lineage (NCBI taxonomy): Eukaryota > Metazoa > Arthropoda > Arachnida > Ixodida > Ixodidae > Rhipicephalus > Rhipicephalus microplus. The sequence goes on from NC_134709.1 coordinate 46,678,837, forward strand.
GCGCGGCGTTGTGCAGGAGAGAAACCTCAATGAAGCAGATGTGAAGCATTGTGCATGCACAATGGTATTGTAAACGCCACTGAGAGAGATGCCTAAAAGAGAGAAAATGGGAGCGAGTGTATCTGCGTTGCTTGCCTTGCTGTTGCCAGGTGAGAGAGCGTGGAGCGCAGGAGAGTTCATTGTGCATTGTTAGGCCACAAAGGCGAAGGAATTAATGCTATAGCAACAAAGTGCAATGTCACGCGGAGAACGGCAAGTAGCCCGAAACATGCAGTGAACCCCTCAACGAAAATGAACGTACGAAAAAAAAAAACATTAACAGGAGGAGCGCGTACTAGCCACTGTCACAATTGTTCATTCTTTGCGTATTAGCCGCATACCTACATGGCGAACGCCGCCGCTGCAGTGAGCGAACTGACTTTTGTGCCCTCTGTAACTTGCGGTGAAAAAATGCCCCGCCGCGGTGGTCTAGTGGCTAAGCTACTCGGCTGCTGACCCGCAGGGCGCGGGTTCGAATCCCGGCTGCGGCGGCTGCATTTACGATGGAGGCGGAAATGTCGAGGCCCGTGTGCTCAGATTTGGGTGCACGTTAAAGAACCCCAGGTGGTCAAAATTTCAGGAGCCCTCCACTACGGCGTCTCTCATAATCATATAGTGGTTTTGGGACGTTAAACCCCACATATCAATCAATCAACTTGCGGTGAAAGCACAAGACGCACAAACCGCCCCCATAACGACATAAGCGCTTTAGCACGCCCTCACTCTCTCAATAGAGAGAGGGAGTAGCGCTGCGTCATAAAGACACGCACTGACGCCCTGCCATGGGTACCAGGCATTACGCCGTGCTCCCCACCGGGCTGCAGAAATTAGGTGCCTTCTTCCTCTTCGAACCATTACCACAACCACCAATGGGTGCGTGTGGTCAGGCCTTAAGTGCTAACCACTGGCACGCGTACGCTCGCGCCTACGCGTCAAAAGTGTCCAGTCGCGCCAGTGGAGGTAAAGAATGCGCAACTACTGGCACGCGTTGAGCGCGTGTACGCTGACGCGTCCAAGGCTGATGCACAGTGTTACTTGATCGTCTAACTTAAAACTGTCCAAGTTAATCACAGAATGGTGCGTTCTCAACTAGAGCGGGTTCGTACGTTGCCGGAGTTATGATAGCATGTTAAAATATTGATTGTGCTTCATGCGCCACAGTTTTGACTATTTAAGAACTAATTGACATCGCACTGAGCGAAGCAACCACACTGGTATGCACCAGAAATCAACATCGCTGCATGCTCCGCTCCTGAAAATGAAAATTCAGGTCTAGGGTAATTTACGTCTATCATAGGCGTGCGCAGGGTTCGCCTTAAGGAAGGGGAGGGATGTTTGCCACAGTGCCCCCCTCCTTATTACGTCTATGTCATGGCTGCCTTAGATCCCATTCCCTAATATAATATTCTATAGAGCTGACATTGCGCCCCTCTTCCTTCGGTGACGAAGGGGGCGGCTGCCTGCTTAATTAGGTTTATAAAACAGGTTTATAAAAACCAAGGTGTATAAATCACCAGGTTTCTATACCTACGCCACCGAATTCATTATTGTTATCGTGAATATCCTGGTACATTCAGTACATTTACACTTCATAATTAAAAGCACTCATTACCCCAATAATCGCGTCTGAAACTTCATCATGTGTCAGATTGAGGTCATAATATTACAACAGAGGCCTTTGTAGAGGGCTTTCGGATGATGTCTGCGATAGAAATATCCTCTGATGCAGCGAACTACACCTGGCTCTTAATGACGCAACAGATATTGGTCATAAGATAGGACCTATACATTGCATATATATCTTGCGGCCTTTTTTTTTGTAGTTGAAATACGCTTTGACACAACTAACTGTGCCTGACGCTTCGTGATGTGACAGATATCGGTCATCAGATTGCAACTGAACCTTGTGCGGAAGACTTTTGAACGCTGCCTGCAGCTAAAATGTTGTCCAAGCCAATAAACCACACCGACACTTCATTACGCAACATATATCAGTCATAACACCGGAACAGAACACTGTGTGAACCGCTTTCGAATGGTGTGTTTGTTTAGTTTCAAACACTGTAGCCCAATGCGGGGCTACTACTGGTGTGGTGTACATAAGTACAAATTGAAAGCATTTAAACAGTAATATCACAATAAGTGTGCCAACGTAACAAATATCACTGCCTCCTGACTGCAGCCCGGTAAAAAATGAGAAAAATAGAACATTAATAAGATACAAGTGCCTCCAAAAAGTCAGATTCATTGGTATCACGAAGCAAACCTAGTATATCTATACAGTGTTTGATAACTTTATTTGAACGTGTTAGACGGAACTAAAAATGGCTCTAAGCTGGATTGTGATCGCAGATAAGTGCTGTGTTGGTGACTTTTGCACTTTGTTGGTAGTTTAAATATCCTTTACCATCTACAAAATGCATCTGAAACTTCTTGATGAGACAGATATTGGTTTTGTGACCGCAGCCAAGCACAGCTTAGACTGCTTTCACATGTCATCAGTAGTCGAAATACCCTATAATGCAATAAAGCGGGCCCAAAATTTTCAATGCGACAGATATTGGTCATAGGATTGCACCAGGGCACTGTACAGAAGTTTTTAGCAAGTTTTTTAACATCGCTAAACTAAATATCTTGATATTTTGAATATGCTTAAGTGCATGCATATATCCTCCAAGTATTGCATATACTAAATAACTGAGCAGAAATGAAGCAGTCCTTGCAAGCACATACAAATTATCTAATAATTTCTTCAGCTAATTACAGTCTGAAGGAACAGATAAATACATGTACAGTTCTGAATGGTCTCATAAGTCACATGAGGCACTGTTTGCATTTCTTTTAAACAAAATGCAGTACAGTACTAGTGCACTTTCATTTATTCTGTTCATACATGTGGTGACATTCTCTTCCTACTATCGTGTCATCGTGTACCTGATTTTAAATCGGGTGCTTCTTACTTACAATGTTTTCAGTTATCTGTTCGGCTGTAAACAAAACGCTTGTTATATTATAGTAAACTGTAAAATGACGGAGAAACATCATTGTATGCCTATAGTTATGAGTATCAGAATGAACTAGAAAGAATGTGTGTGTTAGAATGCTGCCTAACAACGTATGTGTTGCTGAGCGTGGCAGAGAAGCAGAACAAGAATCGAGAAGTGAAATAGCAGGCAACACCAGCAGCAATTAATCATGCCACTTTCTTTTTCGATCACCACAGCAACACACGTTCGAGTTTCTATTTTGTACATGAATGGAAATGAGACCGCTGACAGCTGAATGCGTCGCTGGTACCCGACACGAAATCACATCACACCGCTACCAACCAGCGCACGCTTGTTGTTAGCTTGGCAACACGTGAAAGATTTGCACCGAAGCTGACGAATGTTTCAGCGTCGTACAATCCGCGAATACACTTATGTAAGTACGTACATTTTCACATCATCGAAATGTGTTTGCTAGTGCGAGGTTAACTTTCAGCGATGATTAATACCGATGTTGAAAACAAACACAGTGCAGATAAAAACTCCTCCGTATACACTACGCGATGTTTCGTATATGTTGTCTATGTTGTGACGGAAACTACCGTCGATTTTTTTTTTCAGCGGATGTTCTTCGCATGAAGTGGTTCATACGAACTCGATGGTTGACGCCTACGCTGGAAGCAGATGACACCGCTCTGACTTGCCTCCGCGGTAGGCGAGGGCTCACGCTCAAAGCTCCGAACCTCCGAAGCCTGTTTACACTTGTTTATAGCACAGAAAATCACAGATCGAAGCACAGGAACACCGACATGCCCCAGTAGTCCACGATGTTTTCGCTCGGCCTACGATCGCGCTCAGGACCGGCGCAAGCACAGCCGGCCGGCATTCGCTGGAATTGTCGGCGTCAGTGAAACTCGGCACGAAACCGTGTCACGCTGGTAGCACTCGCAGTCGTTTGTCGTGTCGGTGCAGTTCTGAATTACGAAGCGGTTATTCAGTAACGTTTGGAGTAGCTTACGTGCATGCTTCCAGCACTCGGCCGTGCCTTCGAAGCGGTGGCGATTAGGCACAGCATTCGAAGGCATCAAGGCCTATGGCTGGTTGGGCACCACTGTACGCGTGGTGACGTAGCGTACGCGTGGCAAAAATATTGTTACGGGGAGAAGGCGTCTGAAAAATGCCTTTACTTTTGGTAAACAGGCAGGCATACAATATGAAGCCCAGTCTGCACGAGCTCGCCCTAAACATCGTCCTCTTTTCTAGAATGTTCATTTGTGGCGCCCCGTAGCATCACCCCCGGCGGCGAAGGCACCGTCTCGGTGCTTGGCTGGTCTGAGTAAAATCGTTTCAGCCGAGTGACGTGAACAACGTCAGAACACGATCGCGCGCTGGTAGCGTTAAGAGGTTCAATTTCATATGTCACGTCGGTGACTTGGCGCACCACACGGTACGGACCCGAGTACGGTGAAGTCAGCTTTTCGCACAGGCCAACTCGCCGCGACGGCGTCCAGAGAAGGACTGTATCACCTTGACTGAAGTGGACATCACGATGGCACGCGTTGTAGACCTGTCGTTGTCGTTCCTGCGAATCGCTCAGACGCCGGCGAGCAATCTCACGTGCCTCTAGAGCTCTAGAAATCACATTGCGGGCATATTCTGACGTGTGGCCAACGGCAGGAAGGAGCGTGTCGAAAGGCAACGTAGGTTCTCGTCCGTACAGGAGGAAAAATGGCGAGAAACCTGCAGTGTCATGCCGAGACGTATTATAGGCAAATGTTACAAATGGAAGGGCGAAGTCCCAGTCACGATGGTCGGAAGAAACGTACATGGCGAGCATGTCCGTGATGGTTCTATTTAGCCGCTCCGTGAGCCCGTTGGTTTGAGGATGATACGCCGTTGTGAACTTGTGCTTTGTAGCGCAAGAGTGCAATATGTCTTGGATAACTTGTGATAAAAAGTAGCGACCCCGATCGGTAAGCAGTTGCTGAGGAGCGCCGTGGTGTAATATGACGTCTTCTAGAAGAAAGTCAGCGTCGTCGGTTGCACAACTGGTAGGAAGGGTCCGTGTGATTGCATACCGAGTGGTGTAATCCGTGGCGACTGCTATCCACTTGTTTCCGCTCGCCGATAAAGGAAACGGTCCTAGTAAGTCAACACCTACCCTATAAAATGGTTCGGATGGGATCTGAATGGGTTGAAGGCGTCCCGCTTTAAGGGTTGCTGGTTTTTTGCGGTGTTGACAGGATTTGCATGAGGCGACGTAACGGCAGACGGATCGGTAAATACCGGGCTAAAAGAAGCGACGTCGAACGCGGTCATCAGTTCTTGAAACTCCCAGGTGACCAGCTGTCGGAATATCATGCAACTGTGCAAGGACAGTCTGACGCATATGTTGTGGTATGACCAACAGCAGCTCAGGTCCGTCAGGATGCATGCTGTAGCGATATAAGACGCCATCTTGGAGCAGGAACATACGGAGAGACGGAGGAGTTGTGGGACCACTAAGCCGAAGAACCACTCCAGGTCTCAGAACTATTTTGGAAAAAGAACCAAAGCGCGTGTCAGGTTGATGAAACATCAAGCGGTGTCAAAGTAATGGCTATAAAACTTCATGAATATTACGTAATATGCCCGCTAAAAAAAAGTCGTCACGTCAGGTTAACGTCAATTGTAGATAAGTGTCATCCACTGAATTTGGTCAACGCAGGGCTATCATCCTCGCAAGCCGATGTGCTACATATCAGCGTAGCGCTTCTGGTGTTGGTAATATTTATGTAGCTATTGGCATTTTTACGCAACTGTAAATAACTGGTTACAATAACCGTATGCACCTGTTGAACATAGGTCTGTGCGTACAACATTTGTACGTATGTCTGGCGTCATTTCGTAAACTTTGCTCAATGAAATGATACCACAGTCACCTTTCTTGCGCATTATTCGCATAACATTGATTCTCATAGTACGAGAGATCTGCCAAATTTTTTTATTGCAATGACAATTATAAGGACACTCTCGGCTGGATTTTGCCGTTGACGCCGGTGTCATTTTCCGTATTTGTAAATATCTATTGATATCAAAGCGCAAGAAAAAGAAGTAATCCAGTATAAGATTCCAGCACGCGGAGTAGAACGTCCAACCTCTTGCTTGTGAGTGCGAGGCGTTACCCACTGAGCCACGAAGGAGCACCTCCTTCAACATCGAAACGGCAAGCTATTTATATCTACCACTTACCGCTGGCGATGACCACATCGGGGGAACTACCGTGTTTTCGGCATTACCAGCGAGATGACACAATGAGCGCGCGTTGCCAGATCGCCGCGACACAGTGGCGGCGCGTTCTTGTGTGCTTTGCCCCGCGGAGAGCCAGGGGTATGGGGAGGGGGTTGTGGACGCTCACGTGCGCGCGCTCATCTTAAGAGGGGAGAATCATAACCTTGGGTTTTTACTGGAACTATTGTGTTCTAATTACCGGGCGCACAGAGGTCACTGCACCCACTGCACCATCTCCGTTTGCGAAAAGGGCGCGCTTTGGAAACACAGCGAAGTGACAAATGAGACGCTTATTCGCGTTCATATGTACCTGTGAGCACGTTTCATGCGTCATTTATGCGTGACAAACGCGTGGCATGTTTTGATCTGCTTGCCATTCTTCGCGTGAACCTCCGATTTCTTGCTGTCGCGTTCACCCTTGCTTCACGTTTGCGGCAAAGCTCTGACTTGTTTCATATCATGGCAAAACGGTATTATTCGTGAAACACTCCTGTAGATAGATAGATAGATAGATAGATAGATAGATAGATAGATAGATAGATAGATAGATAGATTGATGGGTGAGGGGTGGGGTCACGTCGATGACTGACACTTCCCCCTTTTGATGGGGAGCCCAGCAGACAGCTATCACAGTACACACTTGCTTTCAGCTTGCCCGAACGGAAAGTATGGTGACGGGTGCCGAAGCGTGTGCCCCACGTGTTTTAACGGAGGAGTCTGCCACGACATCACCGGAGTCTGCGTCTGCCCTCCGGGATTTCGAGGGGAACACTGTGAAGGATGTGAGTATAGCACGTGATGTGGACATTGCGGGCTGATGTGATAACCGCTGAAACCAATCTCAATATATTCCCCACAAATAAAAAGGCACAGCTTAAATCAATAGTGTTGAAATTTTCAAAGAGAAGAGAATTCGATACACCGAAGTTGTGGGGAGGTATTTAATTATACCGGTGACCCCCCCGCCGCGGTGGTCTAGTGGCCAAGGTACTCGGCTGCTGACCCGCATGTCGCGGGATTGAATCCCGGCTGCGGCGGCTGCATTTTTGATGGAAGCGAAAATGCTGTAGGCCCGTGTGCTCACATTTGGGTGCACGGTAAAGAAACTCAGGCTGTCGAAATTTCCGGAGCCCTCCGCTACGGCGTCTCTCATATTCATATGGTGGTTTTAGGACGTTAAAACCCCACATATCAATCATTTACACTGGTGAACACAAGAATTTGCGGGAGGATTGTCAAGGCGAAGAGAAAGTAACAATGTTTTGCTAAGGAATTTCGCGAACCACCCAAGTAGAGGTTCTAATAAATTGGCTAGTGAAGATACTCTTCTTTTGAGAACTTGTTTTCTTCCTAGCAATGTCTAGCAAGCCTCCCTTTTAAGGAGTCTTGAACCAACCTTCGATCATGGTGCGAAAAATCCGGGGAGGTACGAAGCGTATATGAAAAGGATGTTTCAACTCTGGTAACATCAAGCCTAGGAAGGGGTGAAGCACGTTGTATGCACCGGTGTTTGCCACAGCAAAACTTCTGTTATTGGTAATGAGAGACAGAAGAAGAGAATTGGCAATGAGAAACAGAAGTTGTTGATAATGATGATGATAATGATGATGATCATTATGATAATGGTGGTCCTTACAGAAGTAATTTACTCTATGGTTTTGAGATAAATTTCTTGGATGAGGTACTAGTGGTCGGGCACGTAGGGAAGGGCGCCCAAGCTCCACTAACGTCACCGGAAAACTGGAGTGCAGCCTAGCGTAACATTCCATATGTGCTGTCTTTCATTGACCAGTAACATCTATTGTTCCGTAAGTTGTTTTTGTGTTATACACCGCAACATACGACGGAACATGCTTTACAGAAGAATTCAAAGCTAATTAGAAACAATTATTGAGGCAGATTGTAACAACATTTTTTTGGTATTAGTGCAAATAATTTTTACTACGTCGTCAGCCACAAGTTTGGTGAACTGTTGCCTTCTTCGTTTTTAGTGGATGGGTGGCGAGTAGCGGTACATACCCAATTTTTTGTGCGGTGCGTAACCGTTCATAATGGACCATGACGACACCATGACACACAGACAAGTCAAGACCTTAAGGTTCTTCGCACCTAAACCAGGTTCTACAAAGAGCAAACTCTTCTATAAGCAACTCAGTTGAAGTTTGTCGTCGTACATGCACGTAGAATTTACAAGCAGAGCGCGAAGTTCTTAAGCACCCATTCTTAAGGGCCCTGTGTCACACGGAAAACCATGCTCGCTTCTTTGCAAGCTGCTGGCAACAGCTCGAAAAACCGTGACGGCGGGCGTCCTTGCGTCAGAGGACACTTGAGAAAGTGCCAACTTCGTAGCAGCTGTACTTCGTCATTAAGCTCATAGCTGCGATTGTCCTATCAAAAGCGGTGATAGAATCTGATGAATTTCTTGCCATAGAGAAGGGTGGGTAGACCACTTCGTGCCGACACCTAGGGGCATAGGAAAAATTTTTAACGGAGAGTGGGAGAGGGGGGGGGCACCTTTTTAATTTTGAGAGTAGCCCCTCTTAAAAATGGTCATTTTTGCTCTGCATACCACGGGTAAAACATTTTGGGTTGGGGAGGGTGCATGGGTATGGTGTGCCACCCCCTTTATACACAGCTGCCAATACATCGCTCTATAAGATGCAATATTTTTACGATGTAGCAGTCATAGTGTGCACCAAAACCCCACCAGAAGTGAGTCAAGAAGTTTAATGGCGCCTGTTGTCGTGGTCTCCTGAACCTTTTTTGTACGCCCCTCTCTTTCCATATGATTGGACATTCGTGAACCCGAATTTACATTCGAGGGCACGTGTGTTCTTGTTCTTCGCCCTAATCACGATGCGGCTACCTTGTTTGAGTCTACAACCAGAACTTTCGAGCTTAGCCGAGCAATCTATCACCCGAGTTTCCACAGTTGCAATGTAGTAGGTGTAGTGCATGTTCGTGAAGCAGTTATGCACCGCTGCTTCATCGTCGCCACAACTGTAATGTTTATTTTCCGAATATCGCAAAAAGGATGCAAGACCAGATATCAGCCGTACCCGTATCACTCCATCTCTCTCCTTTTTTTCATTCGCAGTTTGCAACGAGTACCACTTTGGGCAGACATGTGCCCACAACTGCACCGAACTTTCAGCCCTGGCCTTTGGCGATCCACGTTGTCGGGGCATGCTGTTCTGCCTGCCTGATCCGTACGGTTGCTCCTGCTATCCGGGATTCCGAGGAGTAGATTGCACCGATAGTATGTGATCGCGCTGCATTCACCATACCATTTTGCGCACAGGGAGCCGAATGAAATTCCTATATCCTGCCTTATAGCTCATTCTGCTGTTCCTTCATATCCTTTTCGTATAATAGAAAGCTTGCTTGTGAGTTTTATGATGTGCCCGCCACAGTCGTTTGTGATACTGAAAGCACCCCGACAAGCTTCAGCTTAAGAAAGAAAACTCGTTGCCATGCTCAACTATAGTCCTATACAACTTAAGATGTCCGGAGAGACTCCGCCCAGACGACTGAAGCGCGATAGGCGGTCGCCTCTGCTAGTAAAGAAGTAGTTCCGCTCATGAACGCGGTGATGTACTCCAAAGGGGGAGTCACTTGGCGTCTGACAAATGACGTCGGTTCAAAGTGCACGTCCACTGGTTCAGGATCGTACCTTAGTGCCTTTCGGAAAGAAATGCCGCGGACTTTTAAAGCTGTATCCGACTATAGTTGTTATTCATTGTGAGGTTCAATAGGGCCTTTACTTAAAATAGATAGTTGTACGAAAACCCGTATCGTAAGCAACAGATATGAAGACAATTTAATTGTATTCAGCACCCTTTTGATCTTCACTTGATCAAACCTCAGGGATTAACTTTCAAGTTGTCGATCGAATTTTTCTCGTCTTGCTGTGAACAGTTCATGGGGGGAAGGGGGTGGAGGGGGCATGATCACATATTTTTCGTATGTTAAAGCACGTGCTTGTATGTGCGTGCTCATATACTCACACACAATGTAAAATGTTCGGGGGGGGGGGAGAGTTTTTCATCCCGCCAAATGAGACCCTCTGTCTACGCCTCTGCTATCAGATAGAGCAGATATAGCAGAAAGTTGCGATACTTTTTCTATCTTCTTGGCATTTTGTTTTAGAATTTTGAACTAAAAAGAGCATATCTGAATACCGGAGACTCTTTCTGATCTTCATGTAAAGTTCAGGAAGATTATTTCTTGTAGACAAACATTTAGATACAGCTTCTTCCCGTTGCTATGGTGCAGTTCAGTCGCCTTTATAAATTTTTCTTGCCCTTTTTGAACTTCTTTAAACATTGAATGACCAATAATTTTCGGAACCTTCCAGCCTGCGTTGCTGGTGTCCATTGTTTGAGTTGCTTATGTAACGTGGTAGTAGGAATGCTTTGAGTCAATTGCTTTTGGGTGCTTCAATTGAAGTGCTTCAAGTAATAGCAGAACGTACGTGTTGCCTTGAACTGAGAAACAAATATTTAGTCGCGAATGGTTTCGGGAGGTGTCCTCCCATTATGAGGGATTAGTGGTAATCCTTTGTAATGAAAGCCCGCCAGTTCCAGCCATTTCGCGCGGCGCGGCCAGTAAGAGCAGCGTCTTAAGGCCATGGCAAACAGCGCCACCAAGCGCCACAGACTGGAAGGTTATCTACCAAATATGAACCATAGAATGAATGGCTATCTACTAAATTTGAACCACAGGCTGAGCACTTGTCTACCATATATGGACCATAGACTGAACGGTTGTCTACCAAATATAAATCAAACTGAACGGTCGTCAACAGAACATCAACCAGATACTGATCGGTTGTCTACCAAATAAGAAGCACAAAGTGAGTGTTGTCTACCAAATGAGGACCATAGGCTCAACGGTTTTCGACCAAATAAGAACCACAGACTGAACGATTTTCTACCAAATGAGGACCAACCAGACGAAACGGTTGCGTACCAAAAAAAAAAGACTGAGCGATAGTCTACCAAATAAGTGCCAAAGACATTATGATTGTCTAACGAATGAGATTCACAGACTGAGCGATTGTCTACCAAATAAGGGCCACAGACTTAATTGCTGTCCAACAAATGAGAACCACAGACTGAGTGGTTGTCTACCAAGTAAGTGCCACAGGCTAAAAGATCGAATAAAAACCACACACTGCACGGTCGTCAACAGAATAGCAACCACAGACTGAGCGGTTGTCTACCAAATAAATGACTGTAACGATTGTCTACCAAATAAGACCCACATGCCACACCGAACGGTCGACCACCAAATAAGAACCACAGACTGAGCGGTTGTTCAACAAATGCAGTCGTCATGTCTCGCGAATGCTTACGCCCTCATCTTCATTCTCATCGCTAGGAGCCCCGCGCTTGGAGTATCGCCTTTCGGGAGAGGCCCCAAGGCTTCTGAACGTACGAACTGCCGTTTTACGTTATTGCTTGAAGTGAGCAATGCAATTGCTAATAATAGACGTCTGCTAACTCCGGCGTATTTCAGGTGTAATTTAAGTCTCTTGATCAGTTTTCGCTGCTTCCTTGGAGGGGATGGATGTAGACCACCCCGGGCGCCTGCCGGCACCAGCGGCGTCAGCGGCGGCCGCCTCCAGGAAGCGGATGGGACAAGCGAGTGACAGCGACCGTGAAGATACTCATGCTTACTACCTCAGCAGTGAGGACTTTTCAGATGACGGTTTCCAACCTGTGCTGAGCCGCAAAGCGAAGAGGAGGAACATGAGGACATTCTCATCCTCAACTATTCAAACTGTAAGTGAAGCGCCAAAATCGAACACTTATACCATCCTGTTTCTGCTTGCACTTCCTACCGTCAGCATGAAACGCCTTAACAGACAGTCTGTGTCGAGGTCTCTGGAAACGCTCGTGCCAAATGAGATCACGGACATAAGAGTGAACGCCAGAAATAATATACTGGCTGTGGACGTTTTGCACGCAAGTGCGTTGGGCGTTCTGCGCAGTGTAACTGACTTGGACGGCAACCAGGTGCGCTCTCATGTTCCCTTGGGATGTGATGTAGTATTCGGCGTGATCTACGACATAGATGTGGCTATTTCCATTAATGACTTACAATTTCTTGTCAAGTCAACAACTGATACTCCAATTGTTGATGTCACCCGGCTAGGCAAGTCTCGCTGTGTGAAGATTGCGTTTAAGAGCACATCACTCCCCTCTCATGTGAAGGTGGGGTACTTCAGACATGCTGTGCGGCCATTCATTCCAAAGCCTCTCCAGTGCCGTAAATGCATGAAACTTGGACATGTGAGCAGCGTCTGTGAGAATTCGGTGGTATGCCACCGCTGCGCCGGGCCCCATGAAGCGGATAAGTGCGTCGCAAATGTCAAGAAATGCTCTAGTTGCAATGGATCCCATGAAGCCACATCGAAGGACTGCCCGCAGATTCAAAAGGAAATTGCCATTTTGAAGGAGATGGTGCGCGATCACTCATCTCATCGAGAAGCCGCAGCTAAAGTCTGAAAGCGTCGTTCACGTCGACGTCGGTCTTCAAGGACGCCCGCTACCTCCTCGACACGCTTGCCAGATCCCTCTTCAGTACCACCTCCTTTGCCTCCCAGACCACATGCCGTGGGAAAGGCTGTAAAGGACAAAGCCAGTCAGCATACCCTAACTGCGACAAAGTGGCCTGCACTTCGAAGGGAAGCAGCATCAAGCGAACCGAAGGAGTTTCATGACGGCCAGTCCGCGATCCCGGTTCGAGATCTTTCCAACCAAGACAGGCAAGTGACTGCAATCGTGCAATCTTTAATTGCCACGATTCGCACGCTACTGAGCAGCATACAATCTCCGTCTGCTAAGAGTGCACTGCAAATACTGGATGCACTGAATCCAGTTCTTGCTAACTTCGTATAAGCACAATGGCTCAACGAAATCTCATCTTCCGCACTGAAGTTAAATGTGCATCGATTTTTCAGTGGAATGCCAGAGGCATGAAGTCCCGTATCTCGGACTTTCGCCAATTTGTCCGGGCCAATCAATTCCCTATACTTGTCATATGTGAAACAAACGTATCAACGCCTTATAGATTGTCCGGTTATGAAGCTTTTTGTTCAGCCGCTTGCGAAGAACGAAGCAAAGTAATTGTTTACATTCGCACAGACTTGACTTATCTCTCACACCCAATAAGTTCAAATGACGGCAATCAGTACGTGTGTCTTCGTGTGAAGAAGAATGCAGTTTCCTTCACGCTTATTGGTGGATATATATCTCCGTCATCGCGATTTGACTGCGACAGATTAAAAGACATCCTAATGAGAACCGATGGGCCTTGGATCATCACCGGTGACTTCAACGCCCATCACATGCTTTGGGGGAGCACTAGGATGAATGCCAGGGGCCGGAACATTGTCACATTCGCTTCCGATTACGATCTTTCCATCATGAACGATGGTACCCCCACGTATCTGCGGGGTCTCACGTATGGCAGTTGCCTTGACCTGACATTGGTGTCACGGTGCTTCTCTCACAAAGTTAAATGGTTTTGCGATATTGAGACTCATGGGAGTGATCACGTACCCACCTACGTGACGATCGATGGTATCATAAAAAATTTCTCTTCCGTTGTTGTAATTGGCACTGACTGGTCGATGTTTACATCGCGTGTTGAGGACGCTTGCCAAGAAGGCCTCGCCTGCAGCCTGGAAAATACCATAGCGGAAGCTATGCAAGCGTCCAAATGTAAAATATCATTTTCGTCTAAAATAACACAGTTTGACATCGAACTGGAAAGATTACGAGCTATACGAAGGCGTGCTGAACGACGATACAGACGCACAAGATCAATTTACGATCTGAGGGAAGCAAGGCGGCTCCAGAAAAAGATTCAACGACGCATTTACAAGCTGGAGAGCGAACGCTGGAAAACATTCTGCGAATCTCTAGACCCTGATAAACCGCTGTCATATATCTGGAGAACAGTTCGTGGTCTTCGCTCCTCTCCGCAACAACGGCACCCTTTCAAAGCTTTGGCACTCCATCATGGAAAAACAGAACTCGAAGTGGCTGAAGAATTTTGCACGAGAGTTGCCGGGAATATTATGAACGAGAGCATCGACGCCGTGATCGTTACTGAGACGTGATTACCAGAAATGGATATTCCGTTCACCATAGAAGAACTGGAAGGTGCTTTAGTCGCTTCTAAGCGCATGTAATCGCCAGGTCCTGATGGTATTACTTATAGTGCGTTGGGACACCTTGGACAAAAAGCCAGAAAACAACTTTTAACATGCTTCAACAACTCCTGGCTCAGCGGCAGTGTTCCCCGAGAATGGAAAATAAGTCGATTAATACCACTTTTGAAATCGGGAAAATCACCATTGGACTTGACAGCGTATCGCCCTATTGCCCTCGCAAGCTGCCTCGGAAAAGTGATGGAAAGAATGGTTCTATTTCGACTCGAGTGGTACTTGGAACGATACACAAAATACCCTTCTTGCATGGCAGGCTTTCGTCGGGGCCGCTCCTCAATCGACTGAACAAGAAAAAAAGTCGCAAGCGCATATCAGTGGCACTCTTTCTTGACGTGAAGGGTGCATATGATAATGTAGCTCACGATGCCATCCTCACTTCTCTCGCAGCAATGGGTATTGGTGGACGAATGTTTCATTGGATAAAAGATTATATAACTGGCAGGTGTTTCTTTGTGCAAACATGTGAGGGTACAACTGCTGAACATTACACCTACTGCGGAGTACCTCAGGGAGGTGTTTTAAGCCCCACACTGTTCAATGTTGCCCTCATTGGTCTGGTGAAGGTTCTGCCAAAGTCGGTGTGCCTATCCATATACGCCGATGATATTTGCCTCTGGAGTGCTGCAGTTACTCGCCCTCAGGTGCGTGCACGAATACAGCGGGCAGCAACCCTCACAACAGCCTACCTTCAGAAACAAGGCCTAACTATATCAACTGTGAAGTGCGCGTTGATGGCGTTCACACGCAAACCAATGACGCCATACCCTGTTTACATCAATGGACAGAGTGTCAAATATGCACGGACGCATCGTTTCCTGGGCATAATAATCGACAGAAGTCTTTCGTGGATCCCACATTGTGCGTACTTGAAGAAGAGACTGCTATCTATTGTGCATATAATGAAATTAATGTGCGGGAAAGCATGGGGAACTTCTGTGGCCTCCATGCTACAGCTGTACAGGGCCCTATTTCTGGGTCTATTGCGCTACAGCTTGCCGGTACTGACTAACACTTGCAAATCCAATACTCAGTCATTGGAGAGTTTGCAGGGTCAGGCATTGCGTATCTGCCTAGGGCTGCCCCGATGCGCTTCTACTTATGCCACAATCATGCTTGCCAAAGACCATCCGGTCAGGACATATAGAGTTGTGGATTGCCTCAGAGCGCACATTCGACATGCTAGCCGTGTCTCCGACCACCACTTGACCCTTCTACCCCCCAGAAGACCACGTGCTATGTTTTCAGACGTAATAGCCAAGCACCTAAACAGCATTCCATCAGGATATACGCCAGCTGCGAGAATGGCATGTCCTTTGTGGTGCCTCGACCAGCCGCAAGTACGTCTAGAAATTCCGGGAATAAAAAAGAAAAGCAATCACTCCAGAGTTGCATTGAAACAAGCAACACTGCTATTATTACATGAGTTGTACTTAGACCGAACGCAGATATACACTGATGGGTCCGTCTCGTCCAGCAGCTCATCAGGTGCCGCTGTAATTCCGGCTGCAGCAATGACAATCAAGTTTAAGTTGTCGCATATGACTACATCTACGGCATCAGAGCTTGCTGCTATAAGAGCTGCTTTACAATATCTCGTTCAAGAACGTCCAGGAAAATGGGTCATATTCTGCGATTCGAGGGCAGCGCTTCAGAGTTTGCAGTCTGCCATGCGTAGGAGGAGTCATGACCAATTCGTACAAGAAATAAGACGTTGCCATCATGAAGCTCTAGCACGAGGGCATGATATTATATATCAATGGCTGCCTGGACACATCGGTATTACCGGAAATCAATTAGCCGATGATGCAGCCCGCTCAGCCCATGAGGGAACCCGTGTAGTCCCGATACCTCTATCAAGGAATGATGCAGCAAGACAACTTTACCTGCTGGCTCGAGATCTCACACGCACGTTCTGGTCGTGTACCAGCTTCCAAAGGTGTCAATTTCATGAACTGGATCCTTCGCTCAAGCTAAAGCTACCACCACAACTTTCCCGCTCCGATGCGACACTGTTATGCCGCCTTTGGTTGGGTGTTGCATTTACAAAGGTGTACTCCTTTCGCATTGGTATGGCAGACACTCCTACATGCGAATACTGCGGAGCTGAAGAGACCATCGAACACGTCCTGTGCAGCTGCGCTTGCTACGACACACAGCGATGCCAGCTCCGGATGGTTTTGAATCAACTTGACCCCGGACCATTTCGTGTGCAGAAGATACTAGGACCTTGGGCATCTGCCTCAGTTGCGCAGAAAGCAACTATACCACTGCTAATTTACCTAAGGTCAACAAACCTGAGCGACCGCCTGTAGACTGTGTGTGCTCCCCGAGTGTGCTCGTGATTGTGTGTACCTTCTCATCTCTCTGCGACCTCTTTTCTCCCCTTTATCTCTTCCCCAGTGCAGGGTAGCAAACCGGATGTGTGTCTGGTTAACCTCCCTGCCTTTCATTGCATCTTTATCTCTCTCTCTCTCTCTCTCTTTACCTTTCTGAAATAAAGACGTTGTTGTCGTGAATCGGCCCTTCAGGACAAACAACAACAACAGAAAACGACAAGAAGAACAGCAATAAGACATTTCTTCCCCCCCCCCTTTTTTTTTAATTGTGCTCGGCATTTGTTTGGGCTTTCTAGGGTTAACCATATTTGGTCATTGTCATCTTGTGCATGCAATGCTGATATTTTTCAGCACTAAAAAATGAAATCCCGCGCATTTAGTGTGTGCAGCAGGAACCTACGGTGCCGACTGCAAGCAGATACGGTTATGTCACTGCCAAAATGGCACCGGTTGCCACCCGCAGTGGGGAGTGTGTACCACCAAGATTTGCGAAGAAGGCTACAGAGACCCACCGTTTTGCGAACAAGGTAAGTTGATTCAAGTCTATTTAGAAACAGTAATATCTAAGCGTGGTACGAGTGATATAACGCAGCAAAATAAAAATAGGGTGATTGTAAATTACTCAAAACAACAACAAAAAAAACATGTCGCGAAACTGCACTGAGAATTAAACACGTGACGTAGCTTGACTTTGCCGTCCAGTAAGAGGGCCAGCCGATGTTAAAGCCAAGGCGGACATCATGAATGCACATTTTGACACGACAAACGAAAATTAGGCTCGAATGCGAAACACGAGTGTTCCGCATTTGCGTGATTCCCTCGAATTTTGTTCCCGTTTTTTTTTTATTTTTCTCTACCTTAAAATGGCCCTGCGACACTTTCTTTTTAACATGCTCAGAAAACGCTGCCGATTGATAATCGAGGCTGCGGTGAACCCGCGAGCCAAACATTACAGCGCAGCACTGGACAAAGAGTTTATTAATTATGCAGTAGCGTTAAACGGCTCGCAGCGCAGGAATTGTGACGTCAGCGTCAGTGTCGGCTTCAATAGCCGTGAGCGAGAAATAGCCGTTAACCATCAGCACAAAAATCGAGACAGGTGCAAAAAAAAAGTTACAGACCTTGAATTCGCGTTGGGATTGAACGCATACGTTTACCTTTTCTAGCAGGTGTTTTACCACAAAGCCACTTCATTGCATAAAACTTGTTCGATTAAAAAAAAAAACCGCTGTGGTACTGTCATATAGAGGGAGTAGTCTCTTTAACATATGAAGGAAAGTTGTGTACACTTAAGGACTCGTTCTTCTTTGTTAGCCTTAATATTATTGATATCCAACCGACAATCATGTCAAGGAAAGTATAGGAAATGTTATATGAGGTAATTGTAATATAAACGTGAAGAAAGAAAGCTGGATGAAAAGATAACTTGCCCCAGGCAGAGACCGAACCTGCGGCCTTTGAATAACGCGTCCGATGCTCTACGAAACTGAGCTACCATGGCGGTTTTGCCTCTCAGCTTTATTGGGCATATATGGAAATTAATCGTTGGGGCGTCAGTCAGCGCCACCTGTAGCCAGGACGGCGAGTATCGAATACATTTTTTCTGCCTGTTTGGCGTCACGTAGCACTTATTACGAACTGTCAGCTTACCAATGATCCCTGATATACTACCTGAAGGCACCAAGTCTGTCAGAACGAGACCCGCGCGCGCTATGCACGAAGGGAAGAAGTGTATACTCACGGACTCGTTTTTCTTTGTTAGTCACAATAATATGTGGACCTAACAGACAACCATGCCGAGGAAAGTATAAAGAATATTGTATGAGCTAAATGTAATGTAAATGGGAAGAAATCAAAATGCATGAAAAGTCAACTTGCCGTAGGCATAGATTTAACCTGCATCCTTCGAATAACCAGAGCTTAGTGCAATTCTAGAGAATTAGTGGCAATCTATTCGTGAGCCAATGAGCTACAATAAGAAGGTAATTCAATGTTCGCTTGGAAACCTTAAACGTAAGCACGTAAGAATATCTTTCTGGCTGGCTGCACTATTCTTGAGCCTACAACAGTAACTGCCAAACTTTAGGGCAGTCTCGATGCAATGCATCCGGTCAAGTACTTTTTCTTGGTCACGTGGTTTCACAGCCTGTTTATGAAAAAAAAAAAAGTTTAATGCACTGAACGTTCTTCATTTGCGTTGAAGCGTCAAACAGAAGGTGGTAAATGTATTCTTTCTACTAAACAATTTGCGAATCCACTACGCGGGTCATAGGTAGACACCAGCCAAGGTGTGGTAGTGGTCGTGGCGCTCAACTGTTGGTGTGACGGTCGCGGGATCGAATCAGGACTGCGGTGGCCGCATTTTCTGTACCAGCGAATACGCTTGCCCTCTCTTTATTTAGATATAAGCCTACGTTAAAGAACCCCAGGTGGACGAAATTTCTGGTGCCTCTCGTTACAGCGTCTCTCATACTCACATTGTAGTTCGGAGGCGTGAACCACTCTCCCCAATTATTATTCTAGTTGGGAAAACAACCAAATAACAATGCTCGATTTGGTTTAAACGTGCGTAGTAGTAGTTCAAATGTGTGGATACGCGACAGCTATGGGACTTGGGCCTAGAAGAATGAAGGAAAAAAACCTCTTCGTCCAGCGCTTTACCTAGCGATAATTCTGCTCAAACATAGCGCTAATATTTTGGTTATGTAGCACTAATACAGTTTTTGTGTAGGGTGTTAGGTAATTTTGGGTCTTGCGCTCAATCATGTGATAATTCTGCTCAAACATAGCGCTAATATTTTGGTTATGTAGCACTAATACAGTTTTTGTATAAGGCGTTAGGTAATTGTGGGTCCTGCGCTAAATCCTGTGATAATGTCGTGCTTGTATAGGTTTTTGTGAAGTTCGAAATCCCGCGCTTAGTGCAGCTCTGATAACACGAAACCATGAAGAGTGCGCACCACAGGCAATCCCACAATTTCTTTGGAAATGGAGTGCTGGCCGAGGTAGTGGCGCCTTCTCTGGCGTGGTGAGGATATGAGCCAGATCTTTCACAACCAAGTTCTCGTAATAATGGGCCAATCATGGTAATTAATTCTTGGTTATTACAGGATTGTATAATACCTTAGACCTTGTTATAGATTATTTTGAACCTGTAATATTGTAAGTCTTGTTTCCGGCCTTTATTCACAGCCGCGTAACCATGTGACATGAGACAGTGGATTGACAACAAACCAGGGCCATGAAGTGCTACTTAGCAAAAGTATTGACGATAGTTACCGCTAAAAGAAAAAAAAATGATTACGTAACGCTCTCTTAAGACACCCTGTGCCCCACACAGCAGCTAACTGTCAAGCCATATGACGAGAGAGTGATGCGATTAGTTCAAACAGTTTGCCGGCTAAGAACCACTAAAAAAGTGTGGTGGCGTTTGGCAATGTCATGTGTATTCTAGTAGCCATGCTCAAATATGGATAATATGCCCGTTGTAATTAACATTCCAAACTTATCCACGGGAAACCTTATAGCGCCACTGGAAGGAGTGCGTGCCCAGTCTTTGACATGCTTTACGAATGCTGTTGTTTCAGCGTATCCCGTATTGACATCATTCTATGTCAGTGTGATCGATGATAAAACCATCAGTGTGAATTGGGAAGCCTGGTCGCCAGATAGAGGAGACAAGGGTGTCGGAGAGCCTAATGGCTACATCGTACAATTCAAGGTAAGTATTACCTCACGGACGTCCTTGTGCCAGATTCTTTTAGAGGATGTCTATAAACATTGAAGACGTCGCAACAGCCTCTAGTTCGGAATACGAGGAGGCGTTACCTTTTTAAACATGGGCACGCGCATGGAAAGTGCCAGCCCCACCTGATCACCTCAGGAGGGGGGGGGGGGGGGCGTGCTTTTACTTAGTTGTACATGCCCCGTTATTCATGAAAGCTGTATTCACACGACGGACGTGATTGCGGACGGATCAGTCACGTGGCATGTGACGTAATTCAGATCTCTCCGCAGGCAGCATTCACAGGACAGGGGAGGAATAACGCTACAAACGCGGATTTCGGCATTGCTCCCCGAGGATAACAAAAGTGATTTCGGCGTCCGTCTTTTCACGAATCGGTTGCGCATGGGCCGAAGTGGCAACGTTGGAACGGCTGACGTATGGTAACGTAGAACGCCATCCACAGGCTCGATTCACAATTTGATCCACCGTGTGAAATAGCTTAAGGAGCAGAGTAAGGACAAGAAGTTTCATGAGAATCATGGTGATCGAGGGCACATGATATTCTGCATGCATTCAAGGAATTGTTCGCTTCTAGTTTTCGCTCCCAGAAAGCCAGGGACCATTGTGAGATCCACGTCATCACATTATTTCAGGTCTTTTTTTTTTCAACACTTATGAAACATGTTGTCCTAGTCGAGTATTCCCCTCCACCAATTTATTTTTCCAAGGGGAGTCCAGCAGACGTTTAAGCTTTCGTGTATGAATAGCGAAACACAGACGGCAACACAGTATGAAATTCCCGCTTTATTCGGACGCATCTCCCAGAGACAGCCATTCAAGCTATTGCATTGCATCGTAGCCTATAACGCGCATCTCGAAAATCGAGTTCTGCTTCATGTGTCAGACGCCCGGCCTTTCGCATCCTTACTTTTAAACTGTCGTGCCTCAGCGCATCGACCCTCCTATACGAGTACGCGATTCTAACACACGTAATGTTCATACAAGAAGCAATGCCTCGTTATGAAGGCCTTTCTTACACCGTTTTTATTGTAAAGCGGCCCCCCAACACTTTTCAATCATTTTCAGAAAAAAGCTGCCGATCGGTAGTCGAGGCTCCCGAGAACATCGAGTCAATCATTACAGCGCAGTACACGTCTTTGAATGTACAGGTATTTCATTGCGATAGCAATTATGTGGACCCTCTCAACTGATTTTGGCCGTCGTCTTCATGCGCCCGGTATGCAGATGTATTTATATATGTAAAGAAGGCACAATGAAAAATAAATCAATGGAAAAAATTTCTAAAGCCTCTTATCGGGGATTCGAACAAGCGAACCCGCGCTCCGCAACCTGTTGCGCCAGGCAACACAGCCAAACCTCGTGCGTGTGCCGGTGATATAACGGTGTACTATTCATAGGCATCCTTTCTCAATTACTTGAGGTGATTTATCGAACGACTGCTTGATTGATAAGTGGGGTTTAACGTCCCAAAACCACCATATGATTATGAGAGACGCCGTAGTGGAGGGCTCCGGAAATTTCGACCACCTGGGGTTCTTTAACGTGCACCCTAATCTGAGCACACGGGCCTACAACATTTCTGCCTCCATCGGAAATGCAGCCGCCGAAGTCGGCAGCCGAGTACATTAGCCACTAGACCACCACGGCGGAACGTTCCTTGAGAGGTTTCACAGCGATTATCTGTACCCATTCTTAGAAACTACGTGCGAAAATGGTGACATAACTAGAACGACATCACTGCCTCTTCTTGATTTAGTTATCTTGATTTAGTTATCTCTCGGTCCGTATTTCTACTAGCTTGGTTTTTTTAGGACAATTTGCTATATTACAAGACCACTCTCTTTATAGCTGTGTGTCTGTGATAGCATCAATAAATCACTTTACAAAATTAAACGATATGTCATGTTTTTTAAAGGAAATTTTATGCAGAGGGTCTGTTTTCGTGCATACTCTAATAACCTTCGCACGATTCCTGGGTTTTATTTGCGCAGCATAATTCCGGATTCGCATATAGTTGTGCACCAGTCAATTACAGAATCTTGGTGCTTTTCAACGAGTATCATTAGATGTCGATCGCGTGTCATTGTTTGTTACTACATTCATTCGTTATCTTTCGCTTAGTGGTAGCATTCATCGCAGGCCAACGATAGTCTGTCTAAGCTAAATGCGAAATAAATCAGATCATAGTTGATACTTATTTACAACAAGAACAACAATTGGTCTATTTCTCCACACAAAACAAAAAATCAAACCGCAACTTCGTTTCGCCGATACGTTCATGATTCTATCCGATAAAAACACCGCGTTTTGCCATGCCTATTCCCCGTTACTTCTCGTTCATATTCTGATGAAGTGATAAATACGGCTCCACCTAACCGAGGAAGAAAAGGAGACACCAAAGCAAAGGAACACGCATGCACGTACGAACGCTTATGCTTCGACGCGATACATTCACACACACAGCATGTCACAGACACCGACCACCCAGCCCCCTTTTATCAAAGCGTGAAGGGCGCTACCGTTTTGTAGCAACGCAAAACAAATCTACGTAGACTAGGCCGCGACGATTGCTGTCTAGAGAGACCACGCTAGCGCCGAGCGTTGGACTACTTTTGTGGGCACGCTCCGCAGGCAAGCGGTGGCGGAGCGTGTCGCTTCCTTATACCCAGAGCATGGTGGCGATTGCAAAAATTGTCCCCGTTTCACTGCAAATCTTGTCGAAAGACGATAGTCTTGCCTCTGGAAAGAGTGAACATAACGTTTATTTGATGTTGTGCGCGAGTGGATTGCTTAATTGTATTCTGTAGGCGCTGCGTTAGAGTGCCTCGATCTGTGCAGCGAAGGCGAACGAGCGCATAGAGGCACGTTAGACACGAGTGCTATCTGGCACTTATCTTCGAAAACTAAGGAAGGTGCGCGCGCCTGTCTCGGAAGCGATAATAAGGAGTGTTAGAATAGCGCACGGCGAGCCTTTGCGGTGCGTTCGCTGCCACTGCGCATGCGTCGTAACGCGAGTCGGCGTTCGCGTTCGCGGACCGCACGCAGAAAATCCGAAACTGCGTGTGGTGATGGCGGCCCGCATGTGACTCGCAAGCACTGGTTTCGAGGCTACGGTGTCGCTGCGATCGTGCTTTGCGGTTCGCAGCAGGGCAAACGCTATTCTAAAACTGTTATGGCGCCCGCAACGCCCACAGCGCTTGCAAACGGTATACTCTAAAACTCCCTAATGTGTAGAGCGCAAGGCGACGAGCAGGCGCCACAACCACGTCGTTTTAGCAAAGCGTTGGAAACACTTGCCTTTTTGAGCATCGCGTTGCGCTGTCAGCGCTGCGTGATAAACGCTGCGGTCCTTAGAATTACTTACATATGCCTTCTCTAGTACAGAGACACCATACGAAATATTGACGTGTTGTTATGGCGCCTCAGATATGCACAATAATTGCTTTTTATTTGACAATCACACAAGTATGAACACTGAAACTTGAGCAATATTGAAGGGCGCCGCCGATAGGGCTGTCCGTTTCGGGTGTCGTTCGGGACCGTTTGGGGTAACGTTACGGCAGACAAACAGACAAGCGTACAGACAGACAGATAATTTTTTTTTTTGCGTCGAAGTAAACCAAGAAAGACTATCGTCTTCAAAAGCAGCGGAGAGTGTCCATATTGGAATAAAAGGAGAAGCATGGCCGCCTGTATCGGCACGCGTCGATACAGGCGATCGTGAGAGAAACGAGCACCGAAATAAACAGCGACAAGCGCGGCAAGGTCGTACTCGGCACAGCGTATGGGTCATGGCATATGAAAGCGCCGCAAAGCCCCCCAAGCTTGCTCCTTGGTTTCATCAAGATCAGAATATGCTACAGAGAACAACACTCACTGCGTAAGGCCCAATTAGGAATACATGACAGCATATCATGCTTCCAGTCACCACGCGCACGATGTCAAAAGTCCATTTCTCCAAGTGCGTATACCGCTTCGTACGGCACCATGTCATCGGCAAGAGGGAGAGGGAGGAGAAGATCGCTGCGTTGCGGCGTCTCTTCCCCACTTCCCTTGCGGAACTTTTATTTTTATTGCGATAGCAATTATAAGGACACTCTAGGCTGGATTTCGCCGTATATATATATATATATATATATATATATATATATATATATATATATATATATATATATATATATATATATATATATATATATATATATATATATATATATATATATATATATATCTATGAAAACGCAAGAAAGAAAAAAAATCTCTAAAAAATACTCCAGCGCGCGGAATCAAAGGGGGACCTCCGCGTCGTGAATGCGAGGTGTTAACCACTGAACCACCGAAAGGTGCCACCTTCAACGTTCAAACGGCAAACTATTCATATCTACCACTTACTGCTGTTGGCGGGCACCTCGAGGGGGGGGGGTGAACTATCGTGTGTCCAGCATTATCAGCAAGATGGCGCAGTGGGCGCCCGGCGGCTCTCATCTCTTACGCGTACTATGGCCCGCGTAGAGAATAAGGGGGTGTACGCTCGATCGCGCACCCTTATCTTTCAGTGGGGAGAACCGCGCGTCTTCGCTAGCCTTTCGGTTTCGTAGGGAGATTCCGTTGTAGTTACCTGGCGCACAAAGGTCACTGGAATCGTTGCAGAGCCTTCGTTTGCGAAAAGGGCGTGCTTCTCAGACACAGCGAAGTAACAAGTGAGACGCTTATTTGCGTTAATCTGTACCTGTGAGTAGGTTTCATGCGTCATTTCTGCGTAAGAATTGTGGGGCACGTTTCGATCTGCTTGCCATTCTGCGCGTGACCTTCAAATTTGTTGCTATCGCATTCATTGCTTCGGCTTTCTGGCAGAGCTGTGACTTTTTTCAATAAGAAGCAAAGAAGCGTACGTTTTAAGGACCTGTTTTCTTTATTAGGCACAATAATAATGAGATCTAACAGACAATCGTGCCAAGAAAGTATAGGGCATGCTAATAGACGTAATTATTATGTGAAGTGATAAAACAAAGTTTGACGAAGAGATAGCTTGCAGTGGGCAGGAACCGAACCTGCGACCTTCGAATAAGGTGCCCTGTATGCTCTACCAACTAAGTTACCGTGACGGCTATCTCCCCGTTCACTTTGTGGGGTAAATACGCGCATTAAACGTGGGAGCGCCAGTTAGCGCTGCCAGTAGCCATGACAGCGAATAACGGGCGCTAAACGAACGGGATGCCCGGAGCAGCTCCGCCGCGCGCCCGCTATCTTGGAGGCCATGGCTCGAATCGGCCAGTTACCGCGGCCGTCATGGAATGCCGTCACGTGCCCACGCTAGCTGTCTCGATGAATGTACATCGGGCGTTGGAAGAAAAAAAGAAGTGTTCAGTGTCATGATGCGCATTCCCTACGGGACGCATCTTCTGGACCCCTTGTCATCACCCTCGTGGCGTGCGATTGATTGTACTGAGAGAATAAGAGGAAGTTAAAAGAAAAGTGCACCCCGCAACCATCTCTATCAGGGCAGAACATGTCAGCAGTAGTGCACAATACAAGGCATAAGTGGCGACGCTTCATCTTAGAATATTTCAGGGACGAATCTCATGGAAGTCACCGGGAAGGCAATTGCTTAGTTCAAGCACGGGAGGTAAACTTCTGCTGAAAGTATTGGTACGCCCGGAAATACTTGTTTCACTGATGTGTAATGCTTGCCGTACGCGCAGTACTGTTCTTTTCATACGTCTGCACGAGGCACGTCTCCAGGATTTGCCTAACCTTGTTCGTTTGCAATTCATCAAATAGTATTTGTCCCATGTTTTCCTTCTCTTCGCAGGAGCGTGCGGCCAACAGTTGGAACCAGACCGATATAATTCCGGACCCTGAAAATGGCACTCTGTTAGCCGACATCACTGACTTGAAGGCAAACACGGAGTACAGGGTTCAGGTGTTAGTGCATGACGTCAGCGGCCACGTCCACTCGCAAACCGCCCCGACTGCTACGGTCAGGACGCAGTGCGGTGGTGAGCACGGCCAAGTACTTTCTTACTACGTTGCGTAAAATACTGTTTGTTGAAACCGTATGATGCAAAAGTGACCTGTTGTACGCAGTGTCAAAGTGATTCTAATTCATAAAAAAGACAAGATCAACCTAACACTGGAAGCTTACCTCTGGGAGGCAGAAAGAAGCACCTTACATATTCCGTCCGTTGAGCGTAAAAGTTACTAGTTATACAAAAACAACTTCGAGGGTACATGAGCTTCGCGAATAAAAGTAGAACGTGATAACGTATTGGGGCCCGTTGCAGATCATCTTCTTAGCTGATAGTTTGGCTCCTGCTCTTTGTGCACGCTCCAAGAGTGCCGTAAGGAAACGAACGACTGTGCGTGTATAGCTATTTAAAACTATCCCTGATGAAAGTACAGTTGTTAAGTGTCAAGTGCATTGTTAAATGCATTTAAAGAAATGACGCTACAGGCACTAAAATCACCAAGTGCTACGCCAAGTATGAAACATTGGCTCATTTGTGCATAGCGCGGTTGGTCGTTACTTGGGCTGCCGCGGGATGGCGCAAGTTGTCCACGCGTGCACGCACAGGGAAGACGCGCATCCGAAAGAGAAAGAGAGAGAGAGATAGCTCGACGTTACGAGGCAAGAGTGACTTATCTTCTTCCCCCATGCATCCCTTCCTGCTTAGCTTCCGGCGTTTTCATCTGGACGGGAAAAAAAGATATTGCGATTTCATTGTGCGACAAATCTTCGTAACTCCGCTCCTACTGAATGAATTCTAGAAAAATTTGCGGCGGTGAATTCTTCAGGCAATAAGCTCCTTTAGTGAATACATTCCAAGGCTGCTTGAAAAAATGTTTCAGGGCTCATTTGAACACCCATTCTTCGTGCAATTCACGTGTTTTGACGCCTGACGCTATCCTGTACTTCTGCGAAACAGTATTACACTCGTTAAGTGGACTCCTTGCCCTACATGACATTGATATATACCTTTTTTCTTTTTGAAGCAGTTTGAGGCACTAGCGCCCCTTTGAGATAAAACACCTGTTTCGCTCGCAGTCATCCTAGATTCAATCCCCACACAAGCGAAAACCTTTATCATTGATTTTATTTATATCTTTCTCATTTTTTTCGTTCACAGAGAAGCTAGTGGCCTCTCTCTCACAACCAACAACATCGACGCAGACACCGACATTTTTTTTTACGAAACGAGCTCTTTAACATTATCTTGTTAATACTGGCACAAAATATGCCGCATTACTTCAACATTACTCTAATGCCCACAAGACTGTGTTAATTAAAAAAAGAAAGAAAATTTTCCCACAATTTTGTTTTTGATTGAATGAATGTATAAGAACCTAATTGTGGTCCTATAGGGGCGTTTTCGATACAGCTGGTCATTCCTACATTGGTAAAACTGCTAATGTACTGCGACGTAAGGTGTGTGTATGTGTGTGTGTGCGCACTTGCACGGCGACGTCACTTCCGGAATACCTAGCCCTGAAGAGGGCGGTGGCTTCTGACCACTGACGGTGCCGACTGCTCTTGGCGTGTGCGTACGTTGCCCGGATCCGCATTGGTTTTTCTGCATTTCGGACCGGGTGGCCACCGCAGCGCTGGACTCCCATGTAAACGAACCTGTTTCACTGGGTGTTTTAGGGTTGAGGCACTTTTAGAGCACTTTTAATATTTCCCCGCCTATAAACCACCACCCGGCATACACAGTAAATGTAGAAACTAAAACAATTGTGAACCACGACAAAGGATATGATTAGATTTGTGGGGTTTAACGTCCCAAAACCACCATATGATTATGAGAGACGCCGTAGTGGAGGGCTCCGGAAATTTCGACCACCTAGGGTTCTTTAACGTGCACCCAAATCTGAGTACACGGGCCTACAACATTTCCGTTTCCATCGGAAATGCAGCCGCCGCAGCCGGGATTTGAACCCGCGACCTGCGGGTCAGTAGCCTAGTACCTTAGCCACTAGACCACCGCGGCGGGGCTACAAAGGATATGAAAAGGCTGATACCCCGAACAAAATAAAAGGCCACAGCACCGGAAGAACACTAGCATTTAAACGCTGATCAATCAAAGCATATAACAGAACAAAAGGTTAACAAGAACAAAATAAAAGGATAGTGAGCGGAACAAAATAGAAGGCCAGGCTAACCTCGACTACGCAACACCACCACAACCACCACCACTTGATCCGATGCAAACTGCTTCGCTCCGTATTCAGCCTTCATTTTGTAGATTTATATAGATTATGTCAGCTCCCCACAAGCGGCGTGGGGCAGTCTTCGCATCACTCGACATGCGAATTTCCAGCTGCGATGACGTCGTCGCACTGGAGGCAGTTTGACTGTAGGGCATCTCAATTTGCACCTGGCGTAGCATCGCCGACTAGACGTCACGAATAGTAAAGGCTTTACGCGCGCACATCGGAATAGTTGGAGTGTAACAGAGCCTTAAGATCGAGCTTATCCGCCGTGCCAATAGCCCGTTGGACAGTCAGAAAGTGCGCATCAACGGTGGGGCTGCGTAGAACGGCATCACAACTTGAAGAAGTGTTGCTTCATCAACAAGTAGCACCGACACAACATGTGATCCAAATCCGCTAAGTCGCTGTACAATGCATATTCATTTGTTGCTTGTATCTCGGGGTAGATCGTATGAAGGAGCGGCAGGTTGGAATCGAAACTGAAAAAAAAAAAAACTTCTCAAGAACTCACCTGAACGATGCTGAATGATTAGTTGGACCTCACAGCGCTTTTGCTTGTGTTTTATTTCAGCACCGCTGTCATCACCTATCAACTTTAGCCATAAGGAAATGACGGACGGGATGGTCAACGTGACGTGGCAGGTGAGATTCGCTTAAAACTGTTGCTTGTGTGCAGATGATAGACATATGGTCGTGAAGAACTGTGAATAAAATATATACTGCGTGTTTTTCGAGCAATACAGATTTTTTTAAAAAAAAGCTAATAGGGTTAGGTAGTAGCCACCTTTACATAAAATTTCTAGGAGGTGGCGGGAACATTTCCCCACTAGTTAGATAACCCACAAATCGTTAAGTAACATAAATATTTCAGGCTACCGAGGAAAATACGTAGATACTTAAAAACGTGGCTGATGTCTCTCGCGCATTGACTCCCGCAAAGGTGCTCGCCGTTGGCTGGACTAAGGTCCCCAGAGATCTTAGAGACCTTTTAGGCGGGGCAGGGCAGGGCAGCTGTTTGCAATTGGCAACACACACTAGCACTGGTAAAGACGATTCGTCGACGACGCAGTTAAAGCATGGCGTCCGAGATTGCATGCCGGTGCGCAAGCTCGGATTGTCACACGTTACCGATGATCTTCTACGCCGGCGTAACCATGCAGTGTTCAACGCAGTTTTCACCACGGTAAGCATGTCTCAACTCGTATTCCGCGCGACTGTACCGATGCACTAAAACCCACACAATCCATGTATGTCCATACGGTGTGCAGTATTCTGGCACCCGTGAATAATCGCAGCCGTTTCTTATAGCGACGAATTACCGCGGGTTGACTGGTTCCTTGAATATCTCACGTGGTCCAATTCATTCTTCTATAGCGAAAAATCTGAATACAACTGACGAACAAGAAACGCACCTGAGATAAATATCTGACATCGGGCAGCTGAATGAACCGATATCATCGGTGGCGCTCAAGAAATTTGTGTCAATTAGAATAGTCCTGAACGCTCAGACGGGAGGCTTCTACGCAATAACACAGGAAAATAGTTCGAACGTTTATTGCAAGTCAGCTTTTACACCATATTTAAGAGTTGTAAACATTCCAACTCGAAGCGCGCAACAGAGAAGATTTGATCTCAGATGTTGCTTAAAAGTAGAGGGGGCTTATGGGTGACGATGCTCTGCTGTTGAAAGCAGGCGCGCGCTAAATCACGTAAAATGAAATGCAAGAAGAAAACAATGCACTGTGGTGGTGCTGACACACCCTGTAAAGTTGTTTTCGCCACGTGGCGCACGCGTTTCGTGCATAAGCCGCATTTCGGGTTCAAAATCACGAGCTGAGCAGTAGGCGGCGTTGTGCTTGCGAGCGTTTGTTATTCTCGCCACTATCATCATCATCATAATTGTGAACCCTAAATGCGGCTTATGCGCGAAACACGTGCGCCACGCGGCAAAAACAACTTTACAAAAGGTGTAGCACCCCTACAGCCCTTAAATTAAAACGTGCGTTGAAGAACACACGATAAAAATGAATCTGGAATTTTCCACTATAGGACGTGCCCCACAACCATCACAGTGTTGCTTTGAGATGTAAAGACTTCGTAAAGTAAGACGTGCTGCTTCTGAGGTGCCGGTAATAAAGTGTGTGCTTGGGTGTTGTGCAGGTGATGTGCTGCAGGGGATAACCAGTGCAGCGCTACAAACGCCGTGATAAGCACATCACCGAGTGAATACGATAAAATGTGTTGCATTAAGGAAGCTGGTGGCAGTGGTAAACTTAGTGGCAAAAATAGCGCAGCGAGTGATTCGGACGGTGGTAAAAATTCCCTCACGCTCCGCGGGTGAAAGAAAAGCGGTGTCTCGCAAGCGGTGAGTGGTGGGCAGGAAAACTGCCGAGCCGCCAGTGCATTTACTTCACAGATGGTATTGATTCGATTGAATCGTTTTACCTTTTGTCTATATTGCTTTGCAATACATTTACTAATACCCCCCTTACTCAATACCCTTTATTGGGCCTGTAAGGCATTTTGAATAAATCAATAAATATAATAAATAAATAAACAAATAAGTACATATATAAATAGGTAAATAAATAAAATTTACCACGTACTATTCAGTGCCCTGTAGTCACGACAGTCCGCTAGGGAAGCTGATTTCGCAACTATAGGTTCTGCTGAACATCGCATGCTGGCTGAAAGGTCAAGATGGGAACTTGGCAACCACCGGCTTGTAGCACGAAATCAGACGAAAATTCACATGAATTTCCTCTTAAGAAAACTACCTACTTAGTTTCGAAATATTCGTACTAGTCCGAGATACGAACAAGGAAAAACATTGGTCCTGGTTTCAATCCCTGAATCGACAGGAATTTTTCGGCCGCTAAGAAATTTTCTCACTAAGAAATTCGTGGTGATTTCGTGCTACAGACGGGTGGTGTTCAATAACTCGTTAAGACGCTGATCTCGAATGACAGGCTTTTGCTGACCTCACGCGATGAAAGTGACTGCTCCACAGGAAGTGCTTCACACAGCGCCATTTTGGAAGCCTCATTCAAGCCTGCGACTAGCACCAGTAGCGCGACCATTTCGCGACTTTCGACCAAAAAAGCTATATATACCCAATGCGACCCATGTCCACACCTGCCTGCGACCTATACACGCCACCAAACCAAATTCACGTCTGGTTGCTTACGGCTCGCATTCTCACTGCCACGCAAATTATGTTGACGTCCTGGTCCTGCGCATGTCATTGGTTGATACATTTTAGATTAAAGTCACGTGAGTACAAGTTCAGTCAGCGAGTGACTGAGCCAAAGCAGTCACTTTGCGATCAAGGTGACTATTCGTGATGTGTTATTTTAAGACTAACTTAGCCGCATGACCATTGCTAGAAGTAGATGGGACCAAGCCTGTATGTAGCCTCTAAAGATATTTATAACAGTGGCGCAGTTCCTGGTCTTCGATTCTTGATTGCTGACCACCACACCTTTGCGCAGCTTCCAGAACGCTCCCAATGGCAGTGTGCTGCGGTGAGCGTCGAGGCGCAGATCAACGACGCGGATCCGCAGCTCTCGAACAAGACCGGGTTCATCTTTCGGACGACGCCTTTCACCACGTACCACATTCAAGCTCGCCTCAGGACGTCCCGCGGGGTTGGGCCCTGGTCGGACCCTTACGAGTTTACCACACCCGAAGAAGGTATATGCTCGCGAATCGGCGCCGTCATTACTTCAAGTCCGACGGTATTATATGGCACCTTCGCAATAGCTGCGCCCAAACTAGAGGAGGACCAGAACATTGCGACCTTTCTTGTTTCTCTATTTTTCTCTTACTTCCTTCTTTCTCTTTCTCCCGGCACTTTGTATCTCCCCTGTCTATTTCTTCTTAATTGTTTTTCTCTTTTGATCTCTTTATCACTATTTTTATCTTCATGGTTTTTTTTGCCTTTCTGTATCTCTCTCCATTTATAACTTCAGTTCCTTTTTAATCTATGTTTTTCTCTCTCCTTGCTTCTTTCCTTCTACTTCTACAGTTTATCTTTTTTCTATCACTTTCTTTATCGTTTTAGTTTTTTCCTCTATCGATGTTCATTATTCTGTTTTTAATTTTCTCTCATTCTTACGTTTCTTTCTTTCTTTCTTTCTTTCTTTCTTTCTTTCTTTCTTTCTCTCTCTCTCTCTCTCTCTTTCTTTCTTTCTTTCACTTGTATCGTAAGGTCTACTTCGCCGGGCTGGGTTTTCGTTTGACGCGCACACCTGTGGTACTCGGTAGTGCGGCTAGCCCGAATCCTAGGGCACATACGCGTATGTCGGACAGAGCACAACCTACCGATTGAGGAGCTTCGGTGTTGAAATACACATACGAGACGCTGCTATTCCAGAGCGCGCTGATAGCAATAAGATCAGCCACATTCCATTTTCCAAAGCGGGCGTGACCGGCCGGTAGCGATCTATCTGAAAGCCTGCCTGTGAGACGACCTCTTATGCGTTATCTTAACGAAGGATCAAGCGCTGCGTATACGTGGCCCCATGTAATAAGTAGACATACTTACAAACATTTGACACTGTGCTGAAACAACGAAATAAACTGTCTTCCGAGCACGTGCATGACGTGCGCATATACGCGAGCATGCTGCGACTACCAGAAGATGGAAGGAGCGTTCCACAACGCGAAGTTTCGTCCCCTCGCCGCTAGGCACCGGCTCTGTTCGATCTCGCGGCCAATAGTGATGAAACCTTCTTGCATCTATACGATGAACAGCCAGAGCGCACAAACGCATATCATCACCATGTAGAAGACATGTCGGCAAAATGCAGATTAGGAAACCGAATCACCGTTTTGTTTGCGCATCACCACAGTAGCATCAGTGACACAATCGTTCCTTCAATTTCTGATACGGTGTGCTTCCATAAGTTTTCTCAACATCCATTGTTTACTCTAGCCCGATATACGGGTACTGGCAAGCATTGCTGGCTCACTATCATTCTGCAGAGCCGCTACTCGTGATAGCAAACTACAAAACGCAAATTAGGTATGGAACATAAAAGGACACACACCACTGGACAAACTTTCGTCCTTTTGCTGTTGGTATTTTTTTATCTGTCGTTCCTACTTTATGCTCTAAAGTCGACTACTATATTCTTAGGTACAGTACTCATAGTAACATGATGCTATGATGACGTTACTGTGATGTTTACCTTGATATAATAATAATAATATTATTATTATTATTATTATTATTATTATTATTATTATTATTATTATTATTATTATTATTATTATTATTATTATTATTATTATTATTATTATTATTATTATTATTATCCTATTTATTCTTGTCGAGACAAGATGGGGCCGAGAATGAACCACATAAACGTGATTCCGTCTCGAAAGCAAGTCAATATGTTTACACGAACATGGTGGTTCATCTTGATCTGCTTTCCTCTGGCATTTTCTTATTGACAATGAATTTTTTACTTCATCGCATGGGCCCATCATGAATATTCGGTGGACAGCTCCGGGCGAAATGAGCAGCCCGTACAACGAACGGCTGTCAGCAAAAACGTACAAGCTTCGCTGGCAGCCACCAGCTGTAGCCAATGGCATTCTGCGGCGATACGACCTGCTATTAGACGTGGACGGTCTCAGGGGTGTGCAGTGTCCCGAGTTTCAAGCCCCAGACGGAATCAACGTTTCTTTTCCGGCCAACGTGACGTCAGCCGTGTTCCAGAACCTCACGGCATCGGCTCGGTACAGTCTACGCATTCGGGCGACGACGGTGAAAGACGGACCCTGGAAGTACGACGAGCTGTCCACTCTTGAGGAAGGTTGGTCACTTTATTAGATTTATTTGCGAAGCCTTCACTGTGGGGACTTTTCTACCACTTTGTTTACCGTTGCAGCAAGCAGCCGTTGTCTAACGAATACATCACATTTCAAAAATTTAAAGAAGCAGCATATCACACCCGCGCCCCGCCGCGGTGGTCTAGTGGCTAAGGTACTCGGCTGCTGACCCGCAGGTCGCGGGATCGAATCCCGGCTGCGGCGGCTGCATTTCCGATGGAGGCGGAAATGTTGTAGGCCCGTGTGCTCAGATTTGGGTGCACGTTAAAGAACCCCAGGTGGTCAAAATTTCCGGAGTCCTCCACTACGGCGTCTCTCATAATCATATGGTGGTTTTGGGACGTTAAACACCACATATCAGTCAATCAGCATATCACACCCGCGCAGCCTTAACGACGTGTATAAGCGCTATTTTATGAAGTATTTATGAATAATCTATGTGGAAGCAAGATTATTGATTCTAGGAGGAGCTGTATTTTTTTTTCATTATGTTGGAACCAAGTATAGAGTACTGTAAGGCCTTCAGGTAATTAATAACGTTTTTTCCACCAGTTCCGGAGGCCCCTCCACAAGCTCTCAATGTGACAAAGGTGACTGGCCGGTCAGCCGTAGTGTCTTGGCAACCACCGGACTGCACAAAGGTTAACGGTCAGGTCACCGCCTACCACTTGAACCGGATTTCCACGGCGAAGTGGGCGTCGAATGAATTCTCAACCACGCAACTTGAGAACGGGCTGGAAATGGACGACCTTGTTCCATTCACGAAATACAAGATCACCGTCTCGGCTGAGAACAGTGCGGGCGTGGGCCCCGCCGCTGCATTTTCGTTCAGGACGGCACCCAGTGGTACGTTAAAAAACTGTCTACAAGCGCTTAATAATTCGGTGCTAGCGCTAATACACAGTCCTAGATGTCGCTTGTAGAATTATTGTTTTAATTAACCTGAACCTTTCTAATTACAACTGCACGCTGTCGCTAGAATGTTTGGGTCTGTAGGCAGGCACATGTCTGCAGAAAAGAAGAATGAACAGCCTTTGATCTGCCTCCGCCTTGTTTTGCTGAGTCTCATGCTTCTTCTCATTTCGTGATGCTGTAGGCTGCTCAATGCGCGTCCGTTGTTACGTCTTTCTGTAAATAATGGCACACTTTAAGCTAGTGGAGGAACTGGAGAAAGAATTGTCTTGATTTATATCAGTTAATCAGTCAGTCAATAAAGCCACTACATGTATTTCTTTTTCATATGCTACATTTACTGTGTACCTTATAACAGTCTTCAATTGCCATGTCCCGTTGCTCCTGTTTTCGTGAGAAACTGGTGTGTCACATGCGAGATCCCTTCAAAAGCTAAAATTATCCGGTGCTCGATTGGTGCAAGAACGTCTCTTGACATTATGTTTACGGGTGTCAATCAATCAATCAATCAATCAATCAATCAATCAATCAATCAATCAATCAATCAATCAATCAATCAATCAATCAATCAATCAATCAATCAATCAATCAAATATTTGGGCAGTAAATCAATAAATCAATTAGTTAAATAACTAGTATACACAGCTGCATGTGAAAGCCACACATTTATTCCTGTTTTTTTGGCGGCACAGCAATGGCAATACTATCTGAATGGTTCGACGCACGCACACTTGTCAATAATGCATGCGCATACATGCGCTGCGTTTTTAGCTATATCCTTACGCTATTAGTAAATAAATGTTGCACTACACTCCACATACATTGGTTCCATTTTTCTGTTGTAACACGTCTATGCTTTTCTAGCCCTTGATTGCCATGTCAATTCGGGCTACAAAATTTAGCTACACTGACGTGCACTGATTAGATATATTTCTGTGACGTAGCAGCTATGACATCGCAAACTAAGAGGTGGCCCATGCAGAGGGCGCACACCCCTTTTGGTTCCTAGTATTACAGGCCACTTGAGTCGGCGTCCTTCCTTTTTTTCGGCGCAGCGAAAATTACTATCGATGCCGTAATCATCATGACAGGAACCATAGGCCTCTCAAATGAGAGCCGATGTAGTAGTAGGTTTTAGGGCTAGCCTCCTAGATAGTTGCGTTGCAACTCCCCACTAGGCTTTTTTTTTTTGTCTTGCTCCGTGGCTTCCATTAAAGCTTGGTTAAGACGATCTCACAGTAGCCGGAGACCCCCGTTCAGGCGGTTTTAACTGCCACAACGCAGCTGGCTTCAATGGAACACGATCGTACGACATAATGGGGTTTCAGGTGTTTTCAGACTATAGTGGAAGCACGTGAAAAAAAAATTATGATTCTAGAATACTTAGGACAAGTGTACCTCACTTTTTGTGTCTTTTTAAAACTGTTCGTATGCATTTATTGCAACGTACATTCAAACAAACTAAGTTGGAAGTTTGCTTTTGTGCACCTTCTGCGCTTTTTACCTCTTCGTTCTGGCGCGAAAACGATGTTTTGGATAACCGACACCAACCAGCCCTAATCCGTAGTCAAATGAGAACATAGATGATAGCGGACTAATCTAAACCCGACATAGACGCTAACGCAAGGTTTCTTTGAACCTTTTCCACGCAGCCCCTCCAGCCCCAACTAACCTGACTGTGTACAGCGCAAGTAGTGAACACTTGGCCTTCAGCTGGCTACCACCGTATCCACCGTACGGAATGCTGGAGAGCTACACAGTGCTCTACAAGCCTGCGCAGGAGTCGCGTTTCCGGTACACACCGGAGCTGCCAGCTGAACAAGCGACATGCGACGGCGATGCCGAAGCCAGAAGCGGCCACCACTGCGCCATCATCGCACCTTTGGTCCCCAACATGGAATACCACGTCGTCGTAAGCGTTACAAAACCAATTGATTAAATGTTTCCAGGAATTAAGTCCTTCAGTAGTTTGGTTGTATTCTGAATTAGTCTACAATGTTTTTCTTCGTGGTGATTCTCACAGAGGCGCTCAGCGTTCGACGTTACAGGGAACTCCCTTGCCCCCACCACACCTAACAATTTGTCCCGCCTGTTCGTTCTTGCTTCCGTCTGTCCATCCATCTCCCGAGGAATTCGATGTGTTCACCTTGTTTTGAAACATAATCGGGGAGAAAAAAATCACGGCATATCCACAAAGTGAGTGTTGATCAGTGGGCGAAGCATTGGGACCGTTCGGCGTTACCGTAAATCACCCGCGACATTGACCATTCACGCTCCTAAATGAGAGCCGAGTAAGTGTACACATATACGCGATGTTTATTGGTCTTAATTTGTATGTCGTACTGAGTTGTGAATTTCATTTTCCCTGAATTACTACTAATTCTTCGTGGTATGGGATCTAAGCTGAAGTTGTGAAATACGATATCTGGACACCTTGCCCTGCCGATGATTGGTAGTTGTTTCCAGTCATACGAAATGCATCGTAGAGCTTATCGTTACGCCATCGGCTGCACACGCCAGTCTTTGTCTGTGATCATCATTGTCATGTCGTCTTCATCATCATCCTCCTCATCGTCGTCACCGTCATGACGTATAGCGGGTACCTTGCATGTGATGTGTCTTGATGGCAGAAAGAGTGTGTGGTCTAGAGCACGCTCGTTCTTCTTAGTCATCAGCATCATCGTCAGCAGCGGCTATGGTGCAGAACGCCCACGCCAACAGACAAGCCTCGAGGGGAACTCCGGCGGCTGCCTTTCCGATGGAGGCGGAAATGTCGTAGGCCCGTGTGCTCAGATTTGGGTGCACGTTAAAGAACCCCAGGTGGTCGAAATTCCCGTAGCCCTCCACTACGGCGTCTCTCATAATCATATGGTGGTTTTGGGACGTTAAACCCCACATATCGATCAATCGAGGGGAATTCCGGTGATTTTTCGATATTCACCAATTTCAACGAAGCTTTGCATATGTCTTCATGTCGGTACCATGGTGATATGTGCCACATAATATAACTGTAAATCTTCAGTTTTTCTTTAGTAAACCAATTTTTAACTAAATACACAATCTCCTACTGAATGAAACTATGACTAGCATGCGAAGCAGCGCATGGGTCGCCTTAAATGTTCCGTTTATCGCGGGCATCTTACCCGATGTAGTTTCTATTGCTATTACTCGTCCCGAACTCTAGTAGGAGCACGCCACGCGGAAGCACATGAGTTCATCGCACGTTGGCTGAATCTCGTTCCCCGACGCCATCACGTGATTGCTGAGAAAGTGTTAAAGGGAGGGGGGAGGTCACAACCTTTTACACAGACAATAACGCGGGCCCGTAAAGAGAAGGTGAAGAAAAGCGAACGTAAAGATTAACGCACAAGTTGGACACATGTGCATTGCCCCAACACCTTCATGAAATCATGGTCATCATGATCGTAGGTCTAAGACATGTTTCAAAAACTCGACCTTTATGTAAAATGCATGATACGTATGAAATGGGCAGACCCAGTTTTTTGTAATAAATAGAATGCTAAGAAATTCCGCTTGCTATTTAGAGCTAGCTCAGCTGAAGCTCACTCAAGTACGAAAAAGCTTGCAGGTTTGTATGTTTAATTAGTATGAAAAACCTATAGCGTCTCTTCTGCTACGTTCAGATTGTAGCAATAGAGTACCATTCATTTTCATCCGTAAGGCTAATCAGGAAATTATTGTCTAAATGAGCTACGATAAAAAAGCTACGTTCCAATTACAATCAATTCCTACTTGTAGGTTCACAAATATCCAAGACAATGTGATCAAAACTGGGCTACGGAGTTGCCTGGTATCTGCGTTTAGGCTACTTGAAATTAAATACAAACCATGGCTGCAATTAACTTCTTTCTATGCACGTCCTCGTAAGGAGTATCAGAAATCACTCTGTTAACACCAGCAACATTTTTTGGTGTTTTAACGTTGTAATATGCCCTTGAATAATGCATATTTATGGGTGAGCCAGACATCATCATTAAACAAGGCGTTGCGGAAAAAAAAGAAAAAGCCATCCACGAAAGGAGAACGAGGACAGGCAGAGATATTTTTTTTTTCGTCGCACTTGTATACCAGCAAACATCAAGTTCTTCGACGCCCATGCGTAAAACCTGCTTTTATTCTGGCGGAATCTATATGCTTTGTCACTGACACAAACATTTCTTCCATTCGTAATGAGAAGCACTCTCAGAGTCAACTCATATGTCAGCTCGTCACAACCGCGTCTGATAACTTTTTTTTCTTGCCAGTGAAGACTGGCATGGTGGGCTGCAAGCAGCCAAGGGGCATGTGCCTCAGAACATGGATGTATTAGAATCTCGTCAGGTTTTTTTCTGCGCAACCACTTGTTTAATTATATACCCTCGTTTCGTTTACTACATTGCTATTTGCTTGAAAATGGCCCTGCATGTAAATTAGGAAGACAGTGGCACACATCTGATCACATGGAGCTACCGTGCTGCGGTGGATAGCACATTCAAAATTTTGTTTAAGAATTAAACCTTTGAAAATATTTTGCTAGACTTATATGGGAAGATTCCTCTGCAAGGCACACGTTTTCTAACGGTATTTCTTTTCTTTCACTCTTCACTAATATACGAGGTCACCGCGAAGAACAAAGACGTGAGTGCATCCAGCCTGCAGAGCAACATGGTCACTGCAGTGACACGGGAGTCAAGTAAGTTCTGCTGGCTATCACTATCACTAGGCTATCGCAATCTAACCAATGCGCGGCGTGCTCATTAAATACACACCAGAAAACGATTAGAAGCAGGCAGATTAAAGTACTTTTTCAATGTGCTATTAGTTTAACGCAATGTTCACAGTCTCCTGATTTCTTATCCTCACCCATTTTGAGGACGTCGGCTCTTTCTAATCGAACTCGTTCTGTCTCGAATGAGGACATCTTTTGCGAGATGCTCTATCCAGAAGCGAAGTAGAAACATACTGAAGGTGCGTACTCTAAAGTAAGGTGACCAAGCAGAAATGGAAACACAGTTGTTGAAACGGACGCCGAAGGCCCATCACGAATGGGGAAAGCAATGACAAAGAAGGCATCTGGGAAGTGCAAAATATGGGCAACATACTATCAAGTATGAAGTCATTCAATTGTCATCGAATAAGGTCTTCAATTAACGGCTATTAAGTGTAGTTCAGTCAATATTTGTTGATTCCGTGAAAACGAAAGAATTTACTGTGGAATGCACAAAAGCACGAAAGAGCCATGGAGAAGGCACCAGAAACGTATTACGGGTGACAACGCCGCCCTTTAAGGCTCTGGTTGATTTGTAAGGTTTTTGTTAGGTTACAAACATCTTTTTCTGCAAAAAGAGCTACTATAAAAGAATCAAAATACTAAACCCCATATTCTACCACAGCTTGTGCAAGCTGCCTACGATCAATTACCGGAACATGTTTGAAATATAATGTTCCATTGGAGTACTGCTGCGAGAGAATTTAAGAAACGGATAAGATTTCCTCCTTTTCTACTTTTAAAGTGGCTACGACAAAGTTACCACCAATAGACATTTGAAATACAAAAACAAGAACTTAATTAGTCTAGACAGACTCGGCGTTTGCAGAGCCTGTTTATGGTTTAAAGTGTTAAGGGCAACGTAGCATCACACAGAATTTTGTTTAGGTCTTTCAAACGTATTCTGTGAAAAGTGGCCCAAAATGTTCATCATTGGTGATTACAGTTTTTATTATGCATCATTTGTCAGAGCCTGGTCCACCCTCTAACATCACGGTGAACAAGCGAGAAGAGACCGAAGTGACCATATCCTGGAAAGAACCGATCTTCCCCAATGGCGTTATTCACGGTTATAGGGTAAGTCGCGATCTTCTTCCGAAGTCAGCTACTGACCTCATTCGGCAAGTTCAATTACTTTCTTTGGCTAGACCTGATTCCTGGATGTTCTGCAAACAACTTGAAGGCACCATTTATGTCCGGTTTGACCTTGCTTAGTGCAATTGTAATACAAAAGCTGTCATCTAGACTCTAATAAGAGATATGCCAAGGTAAAAAAAAAGTGACGTGTGCTTTCGATGAAGCTTCCGTACAATACAGGTTCTTGTAACCAAGTGACGAGTCGATGCGAGCAGGAAATAAAACAGAATGCACTGTAAGAGGTCGGTCCACCTCCAATCCCTGTTTTATCCGTTTACCCCGCTATTAAAGCAAACCGGAAAACCACCTGATTCCGCGTGTATTACCTGGTTGGTCTTTTTCCCCTATCTTGCTCTTCAGACCACCTCGTCCTCTTTTCAAAACAATTTTTCGGAGAATGCGCGCCTAGTTTACTGAATTGGAAGCAAAACAATAAGACCTAAGCGTGACCCTGTTTTGCTATAAACAACACACATGTACTACACGAGGAACCAGCGTCGTACTTGTGATATCCTGACGGGACAAAACCGTAATTGTCCTCGTTTGCGTAGCTTAATGAGCCTTTGCTGCTGCATTTCAATCGCGTGGCGTTTCAGGATGTTGATTGTAGACGTTTTCATAATCTTAGCAAACTTGAGTCATTTTCCTGCAATATATCTTCACACAAGGACAAACGCAGATCCCACCAGTATACTTTTACATCTCTGGAGGAAAACGTCGGATGCTCAAGTACCACCAGAAGAAAGACGAAGCACAAGAAACCAGCGTCGTTCGCAACTGATTTCAATCGCAGGAGAACAGCCGAATGTGTATTCGCCGCAACCCCATATGCGCAATGAGCACTGCCTCACCTAACAACTTCGCAAAAAGTTCTAAGACCTAATTAAAACCCAGTTTTCAGCAAATATGGCACCGTCGTCTGTGCCTGCACACTTCCAAAATCATCTAGTGAGCCAAAAATCAGTAGTCGCAAATGCGTTTAGCTAGCCTTGACATTTATAATTTAGACAAACTGTAACGCAGAGCCACACGCCTTAATCATTACATAGTTTATCTGAGCCTGATCATGCAGTCTCAAATACCGAGTTCTATACGCAATACTGACTTCCTGAACCATTTCTTCCTTGTTATCATTTTTTTCATTAGCCCGTTACAGTGCGTTGTTTAGAGTTTCAAAACTACATCTGTAACAACCTATAGCTATTTGTGAACTTGTTCTAGGTTACCTTGAATAACCTACTTTCTTCTGAGCACAACGTTTCGATGGACGTGTCTGCCGAAGAAAGGCAGGCGCAGTTCAGGAACCTCACACCTGGCACCCCCTACGTCGCTCGTGTGGAAGCAAGAACGTCAGTGGGATACGGGGAAACGGTGGAAATTCCCGTCCACACAAGACCTAGCCGTAAGGAAACAGCCTCTCAATCCCTTGCTCGTGGTCAATTGTTTACTTGTATCTTTCGTTTTGCTCACAGAATTTTTAGCGTGACATTTCATGCGAGTCGGTTACATAGTGACGCTACAGTATATAGTTATACGAGAATAGCTACAACTTCAATTAAGAAGCTACAACTGGTTGAAGAAGTCGACAATCCATACAAAATTAGAACGCAATGGGCACCACATGACACGCAAGCATCGCATGCTTTTAGAAAGTAAACCAACAAAATACTACTC
Source organism: Rhipicephalus microplus (assembly GCF_043290135.1). Taxonomy (NCBI): domain Eukaryota; kingdom Metazoa; phylum Arthropoda; class Arachnida; order Ixodida; family Ixodidae; genus Rhipicephalus; species Rhipicephalus microplus. The sequence goes on from NC_134709.1 coordinate 46,721,999, forward strand.
GTATGAGTTCTTTTGAGAGTCGGTATAACGTAGCTGCTAAATATGAAGCAACACTGATATCGGTGAAGCAGGGGTGTGCGGGGTGGATAGAATTCAACAGGTGCGCATGTGGACACAAGCACGCGCACCTACATGGAATAACGTAAGCACCTTATACGCTAAACTTTCATAAAAAAAGATTTCAGGCTGCATCTCTGCCCGTTGTGAACCGAATACTGACCACGAAGTACCAGAACACAGCAGTTGGCACATAAGTCCTACGCGAGGAAGTGAAGTGGGCTCAAGTTGGTATGAGTGAATGTCCCCCACTCGGCTGCGTACAGAATGCAGATACAAAAAAAGTAAGTTTAGGATAGGAATTCCTTGAATGTTTTTGATCTAACCCAGCTAAACATCGTGGATAGAGATTGAATGGCCTGGATGTTCTAGATTTACTCATCATCACATTATCACATCACTAATGCTTATGTTCCTATTTTGCTATACTTTTTACTCCAGTTGAACTCATAACCACAGGGTGGCGTCACTAATGTTTATGTTCCCACGCGACAATTCGTTGCTCTGTTCATTTATGTGCCCATGACGGAACCGCTAGTGCTTACACTTCCTTCTGATTCAGCAATGTTCAAGCGCAAACGAAACTGCAAGCTCTAGCGACATGATTGTGGTACTAATATTAGTGACACCAACTACGAGCAACGCTTTTTTTTCCTTCAAGCAATTCCGGCAAAGCTCTTACTTACAGTTTTCAGAATATTCAGAAGAAAGTCCTAAAAAATTAAAATTGGTGTCAAGTCGATGGTCATGGTTGAAATTAAAAGTTATATTTATGCATGGCATAGCGGAGGACAACGACACTTAATAGACAAAGACAAATAACTCTACGTATCGCCAATGAAATCAATTGAATGCGTTTATTGAAAGTGCAGAGAGTTTTGTTGATATGAGCTATAGGATAGTTACGGAACTAAGTTGCGGGCCTCTGGGATTTGCTTCAAGAGCGCGTCAAAACATAGTGAACCCCAAGAACATGCCCTGGTGTACGAACATCGTTGCACTATACCAGACACCTAAGTTCATAACTTGCCTTACATACTTTTATATATTATGTTTTGAACTACTGCTGTGACGCTTACGGTGTATAATTAAAGAGATAAAAATTTTAGTCTGAGACAGGTATGATTTCATTTGTAGTTTGTGTGTGATAATCCCGAAATTATATCGTAAATCGTCAAACGTATCGTATAATTGAAGCTAGCTTCATTCATCATGGCCCATTGTGGCGTCTTTCATAACAATCACCTAATGCTGTAATAAAATAGCACACCTCCGTGGGGAAGCAACGTAAAGTCGATTGTGTCCCAGTTCTGATGATGCTGACAGTTTGCCCTTTGTATTGGGGCACCATATGCTATAGACGGTTTCAAGATTGCAAGCGTTGTACCCCAGAAAACTTCCGGTCACCTCATTAACCAGCTCCTAATGTCGAAACTGAAAGCACGTTTCCAAGTTCCTTTTAAATGTAAGAAATGCCTCTCTCTAGTTTTTCAGATAAAAGGAACGTGCGTAAACTTCAAGGAAATCTCGTATATAATTTTTTGTAGCTTGAGAGAACATTTATTTTAATATTGCTACATGCATGTGTATTGACATTATAGGGGGCGACGCGCGTGTGTGCCTGACGAGGAAGACGAAGGGTTGTCTCGGCTCGATCGCTGGTGAACCGGGCACGCCATTACCGCTGGTTTGGAATATATTTCATCCCCAGCCTCGTCGTTACGGCGTCTCTTCTTTTCCGTAACATATTTGGTGAAAGTGAAACGTTCCCCGTCTTCACCACGAAGCTTCGCAGTGGCCGCACCATTCAGTCTCCGGCCATGGCTACCAATGACAACAGCCTGCCAGCGTCTCCATCTGTAGCTCCAGCCACCACATACCTGACGATGCCCACACCCCGTGATCCAGGTACATTCTCCGCACAACCTGGGCTCGACGTCGACTACTGGCTCCGTATGTACGAGCGTGTTAGCCACACACACCGATGGGACCCTACCATGATGCTCGCCAACGTAATATTTTACTTGGACGGCACCCCACGGGTCTGGTTCGACGCCCATGAGACCGAGCTCACCAGCTGGGATACCTTCAAAGAGCGACTACGTGACATCTTTGGGGACCCGTCCGGTCGCCAAATGGAAGCGCGAAAAGAACTCGCCACTCGTGTGCAGTCGTCAACAGAGTCGTATGTCTCGTACATACAGGATGTGCTCGCGTTGTGCCGAAAAGTCGACGAGCAAATGACAGAGAGTGACAAGGTGGGCCACATACTTAAGGGCATAGCGGACGACGCCTTCAATTTGCTCGTCTACAATAATGTCACGACCGTAGATATGACCATCAAGGAATGCCGTCGCTTCGAAATGGCCAAAAGCCGCCGTGTTCTGTCTCAATTTACGCGGCTATCAAACACGGCTGTTACATCCACTTGCACCGATCTCGGTGCCGCACCACCCATGCAGGACAGCGTGACACGAATAGTTCGACGGGAGCTTGAGGCGTCAAGTCCGGCACCATTTCCTTCACATCCGCTCGACCATGGCGCCGCAGAAACGCCTCCGCCGGTCTCCGTTATTCAAGCCGTCGTGAGGCAGGAAATTGCAAAGCTTGGTTTTCCTGTGGCCTGCTCTGTCTCCCGACCCGTCTCCAGACCAATGACAACAAATGCACCACGCCATGACTTACACTTTATTCCGCGATCCCGCAATCCGGCGGAATGGAGAACTGCAGACGACAAGCCGATCTGCTTCCGCTGCCACCGAGTTGGCCATATCTCCCGCTACTGCTGCAGCACTTGGACGCCCTCAAACTGGAGCCAATTTTCCTCTAATTGACCATACGAGGACTCCTGTCGGTATTCGCCCAGTCGTGTGTACCCTTCTTCCGACATCCCCAACAGCCGCTCCACTGCTCGTTCACCGCCACCTCAACGTCGCCGTTCCCCATCGCCCCAACCACGCCGCTATCCGTCGCCGGTCAACTGTGGATCCTCTCGAACGGAATACTAGATCATGCAGCTCCGGGAGGTAGTGCTGCATCGCTTGCGAATGATCCAAATCCTCCATTGACGGTCCCCACTAATACGAACTTGATTAAGGTGTATGTGGACGGTATTTCTTTGACGGCGTTAGTCGATACCGGAGCTCAAGTGTCTATAATGAGTGCTCATCTGTGTCGCCTGCTCAAAAAAGTCCTCACGCCTGCAGCAACTAAAGCCCTCCGTGTCGCTGATGGTGGAACTGTGGCCATCACTGGAATGTGTACCGCTCGTGTTAGTATTGCCGGCCGCCATGTTCCCGTTTTATTTACGGTGCTTGAAAATTGCCCCCACGACCTAATCTTCGGCATGGACTTCCTATCGATGCATTCTGCCCTCATCGATTGTGCCGCCGGTACTGTCTGCCTAGAACTTCCTCTTCTCCCGGATTCTCACCCTGAACTCCCAAACAGCTTGTGCACCACTGACTTCTTCCGGATACCGCCTAAAGCTCTCACATTCATCGAATTGGCAACACTCTCTCCCGTGCTCGACGGTGATTATATCGTGACGCCGATTACTGATGTTCTGCTGGCACGTGACATTACTGTCCCACACTCTGTCGTAAGCATGGTCTCTAACCGAACATATTTACCTGTTATCAATTTCGGTTTCATAAAAGAAGTGCTACCCCAAGGAATTTCGGTCGCCACACTAAGGCCCTTAATTGACGACCACGTCACCTGTTTTACGGCAGATGTATGTCCCGAGCACCCACATCACTCGCAGGATGTCACGTGCCTCGATTCGACCTTACGCTCCATGATCACCCCAGACCTCAAACCTGAGAAGTCAACCGCGCTATGCCGCCTTCTGGCTTCATACCGCGACATATTTGACGTCGACCACCGTCCACTCGGCCAGACTTCACTCGTCAAGCACCGCATTAACACAGGTGATTCCCATCCCATTCATCGGCGACCATACCGGGTGTCTGCCACCGAGCGTAAAATAATTCACCAAGAAGTCACCAAGATGTTAGCCAAAGGAATTATTGAACCCTCTTCGAGCCCATGGGCGTCCCCCGTTGTGCTCGTTAAAAAGAAAGATGGCACGTGGCGCTTCTGCGTGGATTACCGTCATCTGAATAGAATCACGAAAAAGGACGTTTACCCTTTACCCCGCATCGATGACGCTCTCGATTGTCTCCACGGCGCCCGAAACTTTTCCACAATAGACCTACGTTCCGGCTACTGGCAGATTGCTGTCGACGAAAAAGACCAAGAGAAGACCGCATTTGTAACTCCAGACGGCCTATATCAGTTCAAGGTTATGCCATTTGGGCTATGCAACGCCCCAGCCACGTTCGAGCGCATGATGGACTCTCTGCTACAAGGGTTCAAATGGTCAACATGTCTTTGTTATCTTGACGATGTCGTTGTATATTCCCCAACATTTGAGACCCACCTTCAGCGTTTGTCAGCTATTCTCGACATATTCCGCACTGCAGGCCTCCAATTGAACTCGTCGAAGTGCCGCTCCGGACGCCGGCAAATTACAGTGTTGGGCCACCTTGTCGACGCCTCTGGTGTGCAGCCGGACCCCGAGAAAATTCGTGCAGTTACCAGTTTTCCTGTACCCCAGTCAGCCAAAGACGTCCGGAGTTTTGTAGGACTTTGCTCCTATTTTAGAAGGTTTGTGAAAGATTTCGCAACAATCGCTCGACCCCTCACGGAGCTTCTAAAGAAAGACATCACATTTACGTGGGGTACCGACCAAGCTGCTGCTTTCTCTCACCTAATCACGCTACTGACGACTCCACCCATAGTGGCTCACTTTGACCCATTCGCTCCGACGGAAGTTCGAACCGATGCTAGTGGTCGCGGAATCGGAGCCGTGTTAGCCCAGCGCCAACGGGGACACGACCGAGTTGTCGCCTACGCTAGCCGCCTCCTCACAGCTGCTGAGCGCAACTATTCTATTACGGAGCGTGAATGTCTTGCTCTTGTTTGGGCAGTCTCAAAGTTTCGCCCATATTTATATGGCACTAATTTCTCTGTGATAACTGACCATCATGCGCTATGTTGGCTTACGTCACTGAAGGATCCTACTGGCCGGCTCGGGCGCTGGGCTCTGCGACTCCAAGAGTATACCTTTACGGTGACGTACAAGTCCGGACGCCTACATCAGGACGCAGACTGCCTGTCACGCTACCCGGTCGCTGGGTCGAGCACTATGCATGACACCGACACCGAGCCTTGCGTCTTTTCCCTTTCACAAATGACATGCATCGGTGACGAGCAGCGCTATGATGCGTCCTTGCGTGCTATCATTGAGCGCCTCGAATCACCATCTTCCAGTCAGTCCTATCGCTCGTTCGTGCTCCACGATGGGGTATTATACCGCCAAAGTTTTGAGCCGGATGGACCGGCTCTGCTGCTTGTCATTCCGAAACACCTTCGCTCGGAAGTTCTACATGAACTTCATGACCTTCCGACTGCTGGTCACCTTGGTGTGTCACGCACTTACGACCGAATACGCCGACGCTTCTACTGGCCAGGGCTTGCACGCTCAGTCAGAAGGTACGTTGCGGCTTGTGAGAAATGTCAGCGCCGTAAAACGCCATCGACACTTCCCGCCGGACGCCTTCAACCACTTGATATTCCGTCAGAACTTTTCCTCCGCGTTGGCTTGGACCTACTTGGCCCTTTTCTCTTGTCTTCTTCGGGTAACAAGTGGATAGCCGTGGCCACCGACTACGCCACGCGTTATGCCATCACACGAGCTCTCCCAACAAGCTGCGCCACAGATGTCGCCGACTTCCTCCTCAAGGACGTTATTTTGCAACACGGAGCCCCACGGCAGCTGCTTACAGACCGTGGCCGCACCTTTTTGTCGAAGGTCATGGCCGACATCTTGCAGTCCTGTAAAACGAGACACAAGCTGACTACGTCATACCACCCGCAAACCAATGGACTAACGGAGCGCCTAAATCGAACTCTTACAGACATGCTCGCTAAGTATGTTTCTACCAACCACACCGACTGGGATCTCGCGTTGCCGTACGTCACATTTGCCTACAATTCTTCGCGTCACGACACTGCCGGCTACTCTCCATTTTTTCTGCTGTTTGGCCGAGAACCAACATTGCCTCTAGACACCGTCATACCGTCCCCTGGAGTACCGACCAGTGAATATGCCATGGACGCTATCACTCGGGCCGCTCACGCACGCGAAATCCCCCGTACTCGCCTTCTGACCTCTCAAGAGAAGCAACGGCGCTTGTATGACCAACGACACCACGACGTACACTTTCCACCTGGTTCTTTGGTACTGCTCTGGTCTCCGACCCGTCAAGTTGGCTTGTCAGAGAAGCTGCTTACTCGCTACACAGTCCCATACCGAGTCCTTCGTGTGGTTACGCCTGTAACATATGAAATTGGTCCTGCCACCCCGTTGCCTTCATGTGCCCAACAGGCTACCGATATTGTACATGTTGCACGCTTGAAGCCCTACAACTCTCCTAGTGACGTTGACATCTAAATGCGCCGAGACGGCGCTTGCGCCGCCGGGGGTTATGCTACATGCATGTGTATTGACATTATAGGGGGCGACGCGCGTGTGTGCCTGACGAGGAAGACGAAGGGTTGTCTCGGCTCGATCGCTGGTGAACCGGGCACGCCATTACCGCTGGTTTGGAATATATTTCATCCCCAGCCTCGTCGTTACGGCGTCTCTTCTTTTCCGTAACAATATATTTTTGCCAAATAAGAGACAAATGGTGTAGAAAACTAGCGGGATATTTTGTAAAGCTCTTCTTGCCCACTGATGCCATTAGACTATATATTAGGGCACATCGGTGGAGAAAGCCGTATCCCTTAGTAGAGTGTCTCGTACTATAAATCGTTAACAACTTTTTCCATAGAGTAATTAGGCGGCTATGTTTTAAAACAAAATGAAAGGACGCCGGTGGTACGATATCAGAGTGTGACGCTGAAGGTCAGGTGCTTTACCGAACTTTCTTCGATGCGCCCGCTTGCCAAGCAACCATTATTTTATTATAAGGGCACCTCGTCAGAAAAAAAAAGTACTGGCATAGTTAAAGAATTACGATTTATTCTGAAATGGTCATCGTCATAGTGAAATATGTCCGCACTGCTCAAAATCCGCCTTTCTCCACGATTTTATGACACACGACGCTTCCTTCTCCTCGAAGGAAAGTTTGATCTCAGAGGATTTTGTTCTTGCCGTACCTGTCGTCCAGGCCTTCACCGAAACACCACTAAAACGGCAGAGGGGAGCACAAAAAAAAGTAAATAGAATATTCCTTCTATGACTGCCGATTCGGCCATTACACCAGGCTCGCCTTCTTTCACCACTCGCAGTGCGGTCAATGCCGTAGAGTACTAGACTTTCGTGTAGTGTTCGCCCAAGAAATAAAATAACTTCAACGTTGCGGATGCAATTCGTACTTGTTCAATAAACTCATGTATATGAGGCTGCCGAATGAAAGCCACATCTCCGTGAAACTTTGTCAGTGCTCGTTAAAGCCAGTGGCGATCATTTTCCCTTTTGGTCATTTTATGCAGTGCCAGTCATTGGGACGAAGGTCGAATTGAAGGATGTGGACGACAATTCGATTACGTTGCAGCTGAAAAGACCGAACAGTCCGCCCGAAGACATAAAGTGAGTATCATTTATACTCGAAAAATATATGCGTTTTTCTGTGAAGAACAACAAAAAGCTTTGAGGAAAGCACTTACCGATTTTTTGATGCACGATAACTGCTGGATAAATTTCTATATATTCTTGTGGTCAGATTATGGCTATAGCACGGCAATCGTTTCGGTTCTGTAGCTACGACACTGCCTAGAAAAGGTGTCGCCGAGCATACAGAGCAAACTTGTTTTCTGCAGTCCGAACAGGAAGTTCTGTTATTTTCAACTTGATGGAGCTACTTCTAGCAAACTTTGCATTATAGAACGTGTGCGTAGCTTGTCCGTTTACGTGTGTGCTTTAACATGCGTATAGATGCCCATTTATTTATTCTGAACGCGCGAGCATTGATCGCCGAGTCTGTAAGCGCCTGTTCCAGGTGTCCTGGTGTACAATCACCGAGAAATCCTAGCAGAAGACACAGTCACATGACTGGTCATAGCAAGCAGGCACGTATTCTCGTTCAGTTTGTAACTGTGCTCCGTTAAACGCCGCTTATCGACAGAGCGGTTGATGCTCAAGCATTCAGGTTTCTAAAAAAATGGGTGGCTGCACATATTAGTTACATCTCACCATTTGCAAGCTATGGGTGAACCCTTCGTGCAACTGGTAGCACATACATTCGTTCACGCTTGCAGCTGTATTTTTTCTTCATCAGCGCCCTGTTCATTCCATCGTTTTTTTTTTTTGGTGCGTCCTCCTGCGCGCACGTTACAGGTGTTACAGACGTACCTAACCGCCCCGAAATCCTTGTCGCATTATATTGCACGAATCGTGCGGCCGTAAACCAGCAACAAGATGAAAGAATTTCGCCGATGCTAGCACCTGTTCACTGTAGATGGATGCAGCTGCTGCATATTGCGCCTACTTCCTGTCACGCTTCTGCGACGTTTATTAACCAACGGTTGTTATTCGAATGAGACATTCCAAATGTGAATGCATAATAAAAACAATATAGGAAAGAAATATGAGTGCTGGGGAATAAAAAAAAAATGCAAAAGATGAAAAGTACAACGGGTAAATAAACGCATAGCACGGCTTTGCGATATTCGACCTGAGGAGGTTAAAAAAAAATGCTGGAGTGGAAATTCTTCTCCACGAGTGAAGCCGTGCGAACTGTAAGATGGCGGCTGCGGCAGCCATATTACTAGAGGCATTATGAGCTGTTCGCGTTCGCCGATAAGGAAGAAGCATTTTTCTCGCACACCCAACGAATTTAATATGACAACCTTTTCGGGTGAGATAGTGCTCAAAGCGCGTCCTTGTGTTGCTAGTTTTCCTTAACAATCCTCAAATTCAAGGTATAACTATCAGTTAAAGCGCACGAAAAACAGACAGGAAGAGAGGACAAGCGCTTCTCGCAATTCTTCTTTGAAATGTTTGGGTGCATCGCATCTCGCGGCTCATTGCAAAGAGTGTGGTTGTTATCCTCTTTTTCAGGATACTGAATTGGTTTTTTGGTCTAAAAATAAAATAACTCGTGAGTTGACAGAAGCTTTTCACATAAGAAAAAAAGGGGAACAATGCGTCAGCCAGCCTTCGGTTTTGCTGCACGATAAAGAGTTTGTTTTTCTAGATCATGTTCCGAGATAATCTGTCTTCTTTTACCATGTGTTCACGATGTGCCACGGATGTACTTTTTTGCCTGCACACGCATGCGTCGCGTTTTTCAATTGCCTGTATTTATATTCTGCCCTTTCTAATAAACAGTTTAGTTGCGAGAAGCGCTTGTCCTCTCTTCCTGTCTGTTTTTCGTGCGGTTTAACTGATAGTTATACCATGCAGATCCAACTAGCCCTACTTTCGACTCTGTTGCCTCAAATTCAAGGCAAATGTGTTGAAGATTAAGTCACCGATAATCGTCTCTGTGGGTTGTTTCATTGGAAATAACATTCTTTTAATTTATAGTTAACCTAACCCTTAGACAAACAAACCAAAGCCACTTGATCTCAAAGTGGGAGCCTCCAGAAAAGAGCATGTTTCTGGGATCTTTGGAGCGCAAAAGCTGGCTTCGCTTCCACTGGCAAGGCATTGCGGGAGCTTCCACTCCAGCATTTCTTTTTAAAACCTCCTTGATTCCACCGCACCACCTACGGCGACAGTAACGGTTATGAGAGAAAAGAGAAAATAAAAAGAAGTAAACTGAAAGATACCCAATTTTAGAAAGAACGACAACAAACTGTGAAGGTGATGTAGAAAAAACCTAGAAAACTTAACGAAAGGGAATCATAGATGTATAATTGATGAATCACGACGCACGATGGAAGGCTGCAGCGGAATCCAGTAGACGTCATGTTTTCGTTCCACTTCGGAACGTTTGCTTGCCGCTAGTGCGATTGGCCAGAGAAGCCAGCTGTTAAACGAAGACAGCTGTGTCCCAGCCATGCGCGCCAGCCCAAACGAAGCTTTCGAAAAGCGAACGCGTACGAGATTACGCCCGAGTTGTATCGCTTTCGAGAGCTGAACTGGGACAAAGTGCGTGAGTATTCGTCAATGTATGTGCCTGTCCGTATAGTTTCGCGCTTGTTCACTACTTCGCCCATGGTAACTGTTAGGCAGGGAAAGAGGAGTAGATGGCGCCACGCTGTGACACCAACCTTCACATCATCATCATCATCATTATCATCATCACCATCATCATGCTATGGTGATGTTCATTGCCAATGCTGCCAAGGTCTCTCCTAATGTTCTTCAATTCACCGTATCTTGTTCTACCTGATTTCATTTTAACCACACAATCTTATAAAAAAACATAGTGGTATTTAGAGCGCTTAGACATACAAGAAACGAAACACAGGGGTATGCGGACCAGCGCTCACTTCAATCTAAAGATTATTCACAGAAAAACAAATGTTCAAGCACAAACTCGCCCAAATTTCAGTAATCTTAGATCTTATAAGACCCACGACAGTGAAATGGTTGTGTCTTTGCTACTGCAATTTGTAGCCTTGTGTCTGGTGATCCCGAAATGGAATTGCGAGTACTCTCACGTGTTGTACATTATTAGGTAGCGTCATTATTAGCAAATAATTTTGTACTACCTGCATCGAAATGACCAACTAAAAACACACGAGACTAGCGTTCCAGAGTAGGACGACGATTGAGGCCCAGTTTTTGATTCGGGGGCCAGTGCACGGTAAAGACTGAAACGATTTGGGTGCTTCGTTATGAGATGAGCCTGTTAATTGCGTGTCCTTTTTAAAAAGTGGAAAGAGTTCCGGACCTAGGCAGCCACAGCTATATTGAGAGTAGTGCGAGGAAGATTCCCGGCACTATTCCTCGCCAGTTGCTACTTTTGGTATTGCGTGCGCCCAGCAAATCTTTTGCGGCATCGACAAAACCAGCCTGACACGTGGAACGTCAAACGAGGCCTCGGTCTACGTCATACAAGAGACGACGTCACGAGGTGCTGCCAACTTAGAGAGGCATTTACGTTTATACTTTAAAACCAAATCCAAATCTCTTAGAACGAACGTCCGCCACTAATATTCTGACAGAAGTGCCCACGTACACAGTACACAATCAAACAACACAAATACCTCGAGGTTTCAGTTTCAGGGTCAGGGGATCTTTAAATTTGTCGGGTCATTTTACTTTCTACTCTTTTTATAGTGTTTTTTATCCTTTTGTAAGCATTCTCTTGCTCTTACATTACATCGGTTGTGTGTCCTACGAATTGCGAGGTAGCCCAGGTTCATTCCTTTTGCTTGATGCCGAATGGAATATCCACTACCTGGTTTATTCCAAGACCCGCTCGGCCGCCTTCCGATCTCTCAATGCCGTTCGTATTGTTTTTCGTTTCACTGCGTGACCTTCAACTTTTTTTATTAGTTGCTTTGTTATCATTCCTATCAAATACCCATCTGTTACCCCCTGAATCACGCAGTGGCTGCTTACTTTTCCTTTTCTTGGCAGTGGCAGGTTTTCTGTCGTTATTCGGGAGTGACTGCCGAATGCGCTCGAGCTTCATTTACATTCCTCGGTGAATTTCTTCTTCGTGACTACGCTCCAGTTAGTTGTCGTCCCAGATGTGTAGAAGAAAGTACAGCCGTGGCCACGTCTGTGCAGAGCACGTGAACAGCCAGTTTCTTCTCCGTGGCGCGAAACCTCGAGACAGTTTCGGGCTGTTAAGTGGTATATATCAAGAGAATTCGTGTCCTTAGTTGTGAGGCTGACCACACCAGAGCCCGATACTGCCTCAAGGTTTCGCCTCACAAAGCAAAAACCAGCAGCTTGCGTGCTCTACACAGACATAGCCGTGACTGCACGTCAAATTGACTCACAGCTTTCGCACGTTTTCAGGTACTACTACGTGGTAGTGCAGAGACACGACCAGAAGATCAATCGCTCGAGACGCTCCACCGATCGTTCGGAAAAGGACGCCGGTGGCCCGCGCGAGTGGACGGAAGGCACGCCCGACTACAACGAGTCGGTGGCCATGAACCTGTCGTATTATATGGCCGCCAAGATGTCGCCCGAGGAAGTCACGAAACGCGGAGACTTCACGGTGGGCGACGGCCTCTACTACGGAGGGTATTACAACGCGCCCCTGGTTCCGGAGTCCACTTACAGCGTTGGGCTCGCGGCCGAGGTGGACTTTGAAGGCGTAAGTACGCTTATTTATTTATTTATTTATTTATTTGTGAAATACTGCAGGCCAAAAAGGCCCAAGCAGGAGGGGCACAAACACAAACACAATATCAGTACATGAGTGACACAGCTTCACTAAAATACATCTGTGTAAGAGGAGAGCGAGTAGAAGAGAAACATCAAACTTGTTCACTTACATGTGACAATATGCAGTGGTTCGCTCGCGTGTCCTGCATTTCAAGCGCCCTGATTCGCGCGTCAACTTGGGTAAATACGCACTCGGCTAATGTTAAAATAAAATTTTTCATTCAATATATATATATATGATTTGGGCATGCGCAAAATGCTTGTAAAGGAGAGTGTTCAGGCAGCTACAGCAAAACAACACGTCAAAATATATATACAACAATATTACTTACAAACAATAAATAAACAAGGAGCACTACAGAAATTGGATAAATATACGACAAAGATTTACACAAAGCTATTCTTAGCAATAAGTATTGAACGAACTACGATTAGCACTATTCCACTTATAATCAAATACATAGAAATTCAAGTGTGATATGAAAAACAAGAATACTATAAATATATTGCATACAATCAATAGTTTCCGCACAAACACTCCATAATTGTGTGGAATCTATTACACTCACAATTGGCTTTCTAAATCATGTAATGATTTAAGCCTCCCTAGCGTATTGAATTACATTATAGTTTGCAATGTACAATAGAGCAATTTGGTTATCAATTGACTGGACACTACAGTTAGTCTGGCACATTGACCCGACAAACGCAAGAGCACACACATTGTCTATGTGTGTGTATGCGTGCGTGCTTTCGTTAAGACAACACAAGCGCTGGCAATAACCATAAAAATTGCGTAGGCCACAAATGTGCCTGAGTACCGCGTTAGAAAATGAACAAATGAAGTATGTGATGTCCAGATGACGCAAGAATAATTATGGAAAATCACGCTTTCCTTTTTGCACAGGACAGGAGAATTTCCTATACACTGCTGTCTGAACCAATCACAGGTAAGGCATTGTTTTCGTTTGCTTACCCACCAACGTATATTGCAACAATCTGCGAAACTGTTTTTAACCAAGCGTGTGCAAACAGGCAAGAAACGTTATTTCCCGATGAAAGTATAAGTGCCTTGTGGCGCTAAAAATTTCTATAGCATTGAAATGATGTCAGCAATTGAGAAATATACGTAACTGTGTTTTTTGAGACATCCATATATGAAACCGATGGACTCGCCATCTATTCACCTATTGAGGCACAATAAAGTTACGAGGCTGTCAGGTGTTATATCTCCAAGAGAAGTGAATGCGGAAGAACAAGAAGCTATAGATTAGTACGTCCACACTCATTCAGTGCATACTCTTACTTCACCGTACTGTACGGCTCCTATTGACTAAGTTGATCATTCGCCAGCGTGATACTTCTTCGAAGCATGAACTTAAGGCAACTTTCTCTAGTAAAAGATCAACTATCACTCACTCAACGCCATGGCTAGTAAGTATACTCTTAGTGAAGCTCCAACTTGAGGCTATAGACAAGTGTTGCGAAGACGTGTGATGTAGGTCATGTGATCAAAACACAAGCGTACTCGCCTTAACAGTAGTCTCTCTATAACTATAATTACTTCTGGTAGACATTCATCTCATGGAGCAAATGGCGCGAATTCAACTGCAGACTGGATTTAGGTAACGTGATTCTAGCTTAATGAAGTTATGAAATGGTTTGGTTGATGCACATAATTTAACGTCCCAAAGCGATCATGGCTGATAGACACCGTAGTGGAGGGCTCTGGATAATTTCGACCACCTAGGGTTCTTTAACATGCGCGCGACTTTAGCATTCCGCCTCTACTGATGATTTGACCGCCACGGCAGGTTTTGAACGCGCGTATTTCGGATCAGCAGCCGAGCACGGTGACCACTTAACTACGGATTCGACAATTTTGGGGAACAATAGTACCAACATATTTACCAAGGATAAAGAAACAATGTGATTACTGCAATCCGTTGTTTATACAAGTAGACTCGTTGCTTCGAACGCATGCCTTCACTTATGAAGTTTCCGCTGTAGTGCTGTGTTATGAGTGGATTATGAAAATCCTCTGCTGGATATAGACCCTTTCACTGTTTACAAACACAGGCCCTTGATGATATCCGATTTCTTTCACCGATGTGCCTTAATATATAGCAAGAGTAGGCAAGAAGAGCTTTAGAAACAGCCCGTTCTAGTTCTACACTTTCCTTCCCTTATTTGGCAAAATATATTCAAATAAATGTTCTTTTGAGCTACAAAAAATGGTAACAGATTTTTTTAACCTCACACACGTTTCCTTTATCTGAAAAACTAAAGAGAGACATTTCTTACATTTAAAAGAAACTTGAAAACGTGCTTTCAGTTTTGACGTTATGAGCTGATAAATGAGGTGACCGGAAGTTTTCTGGGGTACAACGCTTGCAATCGTGAAACCGTCTATATCATACACATCGATGCACGGATTTATTTGAAGTGCGTGATATTGGCCGCAAGGGCCTCCACTAGAGAGGCCAGCGCTGTGATCGCTTTGACGTCACAGATGGGATGCGTAATTGTGGAATACGGCAGATTTGCTTTCGCGACACGAACTTGCATCGTCTCCCACGGCTGAACCGGTTTTTAGTCGCAATTTTACGATGCAAATTAGACACGAGAGTGCCACCGGGGGCACCGATTTGTAGTTTGCTTGCCCGTGTTATCAAGTATTACTGCTTTTTTAGGCACTGAACTTCAAAACGAAGGTAAGCGTGCATGGCGTCCACAGCAAAAGCACAGAAAATGCGGTGTTCTGGCAGACAACACAACTCGACATCCATATAAGTGACTTTCAAAATAAACTGCTATTTCTGGCACATCCCGCTTTTTTTTGAACTTTGAACTTTATTATGAATAAACAACATACAGTAAAGAAAAACATGTTAGCAACATCTGGATCCTTAGCAGAATGCTAGTATGGATCCATGCAATTATAACATACATTAATTAGAAGCAGGAGAAAGAGTTGTATAATGAACGACATTTTAGTTTAAGATGCAGATTGTTTTGATAAACATATCACTTGTACACAGATACCGAACACATTGAAGAGGAAAAATCCAACTGATACACTACACTTTGAACACGTTTCTGGTTTGCATACTTAACGTAATACATCTAATATTTCTGTACATCTGGTAATAGCATTCCTGGTCAGCATACAAAACATTAGTTTAAAATCATGTCACTTTTCATCATTTCACGAAACTTATCAGTAGTCTAATAGAGCTCTTTGTAATGACGTTTGAGCATTAATGTGAAAGCATTATGTTGTTTCACTTCCACTGGTAGGTTATTCCACAATGACGTTCCAACTATAATGACTTCATATAATGACTTCATCACGTAGGTGGCACCCCGGTGTGTCCTCGAGGCCAATACGAAGTAGTGGATGGCAAAGTCGCGGAAATAATAAAGGACAGTCATCCCGCTTAGGTCATTACGCGTGGAGAACGTTAGTTTCCTGAATACTATTTCAGTTCGAAGACAAGAACCTGGAGACCGTGGATCTACACCAGTGGCGGTCATTGTGATAGTCGTCATCCTTGTGGTGGTGCTCATCGCCGCCGCCTGGTGCGTTTTCTGAGTCATTTTCTATGCGTTAGCTTTAATCGGAGAAAAGTTGAACAAGGTGCAAATACGTCTCAAACTAAACGAGTGTTTGTGGCCAGCCTAGCGTATACAGTTGCTTAATACGAGTAAATACGAGTAATAAAGGCAGCATATTTTCTCACGTATTACCAACCATGCTTCCAAATTTTTATCGCTCTCGGCTAGTAGTTGACTGCAATGTTGGCTTTTGTTGACTTAACTGAGTTTTAGGGGTTTTTGTTTTTTGCAAGATTTATGATGCCGTTGCTAGCCATGTAGTAAGCATGAAACACCGGAACCAATCAGATAAACAAGGGCTCTTCAACATCAACAAAGACAAAAAAAAAACAAATATAAGGGTGCTCTTGCTTTAGCCACTGATTAAGCTGCCACAGTAAGTTTGTGTTGACTACCGTTCGCTTGCTGGTATTGGTTACTGTTTAAATAATCAATATGCCGTGACTAATGTTAGCTGCTACTGGTTAATAAGGTAATCTAGATTAAGTGAAGCTGATGAAGGTAACGCTTTTTTGTATAATCACCACTAAATCACCCCAATGTATTTATGCTCTATAACAGATAATCATTCGCGATGGTCCTGTTTACTACATTTCGTTTTCCGTGGGCGTGCGTTAGGTGCCTTGAGGAAGGGAACCCCTGGGCGTCATTTTAAAAGGCGGATGAAATTACGTTATTCATAGGTCCTGCATGCTCCAGAGATGCTGGTTGAATTTTGCCATGGTGGGCAATTCAGGGTCTTTCTTTTTGTGTGTAGGAAATGGCGGAAGAAGATTATAGGGAGGTTACCACGATCGTTCCCTCAAAAACCTGCTGCACCTCCCAGTGATGGTAAAGTATATTACTGCTTTTCATCAAATATTACAGTTTCAGTTCACTGGTGCAATGCACGCCCTTTATAATAGAGCATGTCACAACTCTAGTTTATTTTTCAAGTTTTGAGATATGTTTAAAAATCTGGATGTTGGCTTACATATATGGGAGTTTTGTTGCATTTTACTTTCAAGATCACTTAGACATTCACGTTGCGGATAATATTTTAAACTCATTTGTTATATGTCTTGTTGTCCACATGTGAAGATTCATACCTACGATAACTAGAGGCATTATGAATAATATTATTATATGCATTTTCGACATTATTTTCATGGTGTTAGCTTCTTAATGGTAAGTGCAACGCATCATTCATGCTAATATGTTACTGAGAGACGATTGCCCGAGATATATTATTGTTTCCTGTCCACCTAATACGGTCAAAAAGTGGTGAGTCGTTTGTTCGACCCGTTCAAGAGTTCAGGATTGGCCGGTGCTTTTTGGAACGTCCATATTTTCTGACATCATATGAGTAAAACTAAACAAAAAAAAAATAAAGAAACCCGCATTGCCAATTTGGCCACCGTGACAGGCAGTGGAAACGCGGAGATGTGGCATTTTTCTCGAACCATTTATTATTAAATATGTTTATATATTTATTAATAGAGATTGGTGCCAATACGTGACGCCGGCTAGTCTTCTTCTCTTGCAAAACGGTCGACATTGCATGTTAGATAACAAACACAATGCTATACATAGGTACATAGCACAACACTTACGCACTGAGTCTAGGCATTTCAATTTAGAGATCTCTCGACACCATACACGATTACGAAAAACACAAGTAATCGAGTAATTGAAAGTTCCGCGTTAAACATTAAAGTTCAATAGAATGTCATATGGGATCATATCTCTCAGGAGCAGTATCTTAAATACTGCACTGGCTTCGCAAACGTTTTCACAAAGATTTCACTGCCAAAATGTAAACACGAGATTATCGTATAACAAACCGGTTAACAATAACGCGATTACATTTTTTTGTTTTAGTACTTTTGAGATAGTTCTGATTTCTCAAGAACGTGAACTACTGAACGCGCATCAATGGCTTGTGGGTTTCCTTCTAGTGATGGGTCCAAGATTTTTGCTATTGAACGAGCTCGATTATGCAAAAAATTATTTTTGTAAATGTTTCTTTGGATGGTGTTTAGAAAAAAATGTTAAATGATTTCGAGTACATTGTATCGAACAAAGGGAGCGAAATTATCCGTCTTTAAATTCTCTGAAGAGTCTGCACACAAACCGCCAAGTTCAACGGGTTTGTGTGTTTGCAAAAAGCGGGTAACGATTTGGAGTACTAGGTACTCTATTATGGAAGAGCATAAAGCCGTCGCGTGGGAATACACATCTTAGTTAACAACACGAGAAGCAGCAGCAGCGTTGCTGCTGATTTGTGTTTAGAAAGAGTAGGTAATGATTCAGAGTACCAGGTACTCTACTATAAGAAAGTTTAGAGCCGTTCCAGCATAACGTCAGAAGCTTCGAAGACGGACCGTGTCCGTGCAATGGATTGTGTTTAGAAAAAAAAAATGTTTAACGATTTCGAATGCTTCGTACTCAACTATGAGAGAGCACTGAGGCGTCGCGCTAAATGTCTTCTATAACGTGTTTATATTTGGAGTACTAAGTACTTTGTTTAGAAAAAAAAAGTTTAACGATTTCGAGTACTTCATACTCAACTATGGAGGAGCACTGCGCTGTCCCGCTAAAAGTTCTCCATAATAAGCTGCTTTTAATGTATAATGTCTCCATAGACGCTCCGCATTGGCCAATGTAGAACGACCGCTCAAAGTCGTGTTCAGCTTTTGCAGATGATCAAGTAGCAGTGTCACTTTTCCTTATTCTATACAGAAAGGCCTACGTGTAAGCTGTGCAAAGTCGAAGCCCATGAATGACTCTTTCTAAAGATTCTCTAACATTTATGGGAATATATAATTCCACACCAGGATCAACGCTACATAACTGGGATTTTAGAGACAATCACAGTCCTCGTTGAGCTTGAGGTATGTGTCCACTATAGTGGCGCAAAACGTGAGCTAAGCCACATCTTGTCACTATCGCGTTCCCATCGTTCAGCACTCTGGATTATGTGATCTTAGGTTTGGCTAAACATTGCAGTGATGTTCACTATTGCAAGAAGGAAAACTCATCGTTGAAGCTTATTAACATCGCATGATAATTGATGGTTGCACAGACTAAGGACATGGACAAAAGAAGGCACATTGAATACACTTCCAATGCGCCTTCTTGTGTCCATGTCTGCACTAGCATCAATTATATTATTGCCATACCAACAAGCCCAAATTGCCACTCTCATTGACTTTGTTAACATCAGCTTGGAATTTTTTGTTGGCTTCCGAAGGTCCTCACATTCATGCCACTAAAACAGGTGCCACAGATTGAACATTTTACTCGTAACAAGTTGACTCGTGATTATGCCTTTGCGCATGCGCCACCGTTGCATTAAAAATAATCACATCTCCCATCAAAAATTCACTGAGAGTCAAAGAGGTCAGCCTGAGCTATAGTGCACTCTAGCCTGCTATTCTCCGTAGAGAAAAAGGGAAAGGGGATAAAACTCGGTGATGAGGAGTGATGATGGCTGGAGGGAAACGTTATGCACATATATATGAAATATATATGAACTAATAACACTGCACCGTGCAAGTAAACTTGAGACATGATTAGCACAACTTGGTACTTCGCCTGGAAATACGCCGTTCATACTTTAACGATAGCACTCCGTCTAATTATGACTAATGTTCCTCGTTCTGATTGATATGTTTGATGTGTCAGCTGGAGCAAAAGTTGTAACTCCCTGACATACTTTCCTCAACGCTTCTTTCTTGTTCAATGCCTTTTATTGTGCTTTCCTCAACGCTTCTTTCTTGTTCAATGCCTTTTATTGTGTAGTCGACTTCCTTCCTTCTGGGGCAAAAGTTGTGCCTCCCTGATGTACTTTACTCAAAGCTTCTTCCCTGTACTATGTCTTTTATTGAGTAGTCAACTGTTTTCTTTTTACAGAGAAACAACACCGCTGTCTTGTATATTCTGTCTGGCAACCGCCCTGATACGGTCTTCTGTCAGCAGTATTGATCAATAAATGATAAATTAAAGCGGAAACAAACCTAATTTACCGTCCTAATTATCGCACCATTTCGCAAGCACCTGTACACTCAGAGAAACAGTACTAAGCACTTATAATCATCGCATTTTTTCTTAAGCGGCGAGCCTGTCCATAGTTGATGATAACGACGGCCTGGAATTCGAGATGGAAGAAATGGGAGGCACTGACACCGACATCAGGTCAAAACCACTGCCCGTGTCTGATCTACAGGACTACGTGCAGAGAATGCTGGCGTGCGACGGCCTCAAGTCCGAGTTTATCGTAAGTCGAAAGCACACTTCACAATGTCTCAAGTGCACTTGAGGCGTTTGTAATCGTCAGGCTTTTTCTCTTACAGTGTACATACTTGTCTTGTATGCACTTCGTGATAGTGATTAATATGATTCATTTTCAGAACCAACCCAAAGGCCGACAATTCCCGACGATTGAAGCGCAGAGGATCGAGAACAAGATCAAGAACCGCTACGGCAATCTATTGGCATGTGAGTGACGCTTAACTACAGCTTGGTGAAGGCAAAAGTGTAGCGCTTGTGTTTGTATAAATACCCATTCATCTCTTCCACAATATTAAAGCAACAAGTTTACTATGAGTACTATCAGGATCAAAAGTTTGCGGAATCTGCAGTGCATGACAGAGCGGCGGAAATCTAGAGTTACTGTATATGCTACCTTTAAGTAGCAGAGTTGCGCCACTGTTTTTCGGGCGCCGCTCGCTCCGCCCACAGGAGTTCACCGTCCCTATTCACCGAGCGCTGTCACGTGGTCATAGGTGGTTCATACGCACTGCGGAGAAGCCAACGCTACGCAGATTCCGGGCAGATCAAGAGGTTTGACAACGGCTGTTGTCATTCTCGCAGGGCTTCTTCGGTAATGTAGCCATGCTGCCTGTTGGTCACGAGAAACGCGGCAGCAAATGCATTCTGTGTTGAATTGTACTACGTAGAGCCCATGCGATTAGACGTGGGTGCAGCGGGTGTTGCTATAGAATGGTTAGGGTTCAGTCGTAAGGAATAAGCGCTTGGTCATTGTCGTCGGCAGGATTTTCTCTTGGGGGTGCAAACCATCGTTGCATTGCTGCTTAGGGAGAGCGAGAGCACTGGCCTAGCTTGGGTGAGGACAAGTGCTGTAGTGGCTTGAGGGGACCAAGGACCCCTTTTTCACTTCTCTGCTGACGCCCATGCATTTGGCTTTTTTTTTTTAAATCTGTCTATGGCACTGCAAAACTTCCTCTATTTGTATTAACCCCAGATGCAGTAGTGAATACGTTATACATGCAGAGTTGGGCAGCGTGTGTCAGCTGCATACGTCCAAATTATACAGTCGGGCGGTCAAAACGCTAAAAATAAAGGGCGAATATAAACTAGAACTATTTCAATCGGCAAGGTGTTGCTGCTAGTGCGTGAATTGAATGCAGCTTTGAAATCTTAAGCGAAAAAAATGTTGAACACGGCAGGGTTGTTGGATGACGATTCACATCAATTGCCACGAGCCGCGATTTTAATACGAGATGCGCACTTAACTCGGGCCTCGCACGGCCATTCTCGATCGCTATCCAGCTCGATTCAGAAGAAGACTACAAAGCTTTAGCTGGTTAACTCGCACAGTTAACGAACGAGCCCAGCGCGATGAAAATATTCCATCCCTGGCTTGATAGCGATCAAGAGTGAAAAATAATTTTATATATGTAAATGGGAAAAACAGCGCAAAAGAAGACGAAGCTAATGTGTGGCCTACTATAAATATACATATGCACCACTGGTTCAAGGAGCTGAAGCACTTTTTTTGCATTATTACTTACCAAAAACGTAAACATAATATCAACGCTTCCAGGCGTGACTAGAGCAACTGAGTTTGTCTCAAAGTTTGACCTTCATAAAAAATAGAAAGAAAAGAAAGCAAAAAAATAAAAATAAAGCAACGCTACAAGCGCGAGCGCTGCTCCTACGTGAATGGTGAGTGGCTTTCCCGCAAGACATTTGAACCCAAGATGGCGTAACTTGGCGCAACTCTGCTACCTAAAGGTAGCATATAGAGTAACTCTAGCGGAAAACCGCATAACTGCGCCACCTAGCGTTACGCGGCATGGTGTTGAGGCTATCATCCACGGCTTCGGCGATTAGCAGCGGCCCGTTCACACAATGCGCCGCTGCTATAGATGTACTATCAGCGTCAAATGAAACCCGAACAGCGGCGAGTCTTCGCAACAGTATAGTGCGCGTTGTCCACTTATCACTGCGAACAGGCCCGCATATATGTGCAAAGCTGCCGAACACGATGCGCACGCCTGTCAATGGTGATAACTGGACGGCACGCACTACACTATCGCAAAAGCTTGCCGCTGTTCGGGTTTCCTTTGACACTGATACTAATCTCGGAAGCCGTGGCCAATAACCTGTACATCATGTCGCGTCAGGGTAGGCGGCGCGGCAATAGAGTTTTCTACATCTCCGCCACGCACTGCAGATCCAGCAAACTCTTGCAGCCGATAGTATCCAGTTATCATGACAGAAGCACAGCTAGGGGTTGCTGTGCTCGCGTCATGTGCTCCATCTTGGTGAAAGTAGCTCACAATTTTCAGCAAAAGTGTAAGATATATCTATGCAGCTATGTAAACACAAATTTTAAGGGTTAAAGATTTCAGTAACTACAGAGAGATAAGAAAATGCGCCGCTACAGCACTTCTTCAGAAATGACTGAACCACTGCAACAAGAACTCCGCTATTATAAACGACAGTACAAAATGTCGACCTCAGTAAAAACTGATCGAAGGATCACAGACGGACAATACGCACAGGACTTGAAACTGAGATGAAGTGAGTTAAACACGGTCAAAAACAACATTAAAACTTGGCTATTACTTGCAGGCATGCATCAAAGATTATGTATTCGCCTCATCACACATGGTTTTCACGTCATGGCTAACCTAATGTTTTTGATTAATCCGTCTTTCAGATGACTACACTCGCGTGAAACTCAGATCCATACCTGGCGTACCATTCTCAGACTATATCAACGCCAACTACATCGACGTAAGTATAAAATACATTAATAATAAATGGAAGGACGCTGGGTTATTTCAAGTTATGCTCCATATTTCTTTTTTCCAGGGCTACTGTAGGCCGAAGCGGTACATCGCAACTCAAGGTATTTGCTCAAGTTAAGAAAAAACGAAAGCTTATTTTATTATAGAAACTACCCTTTCAACTAACAAAACTGACAGCGTGCGCTATTCTATATATGGAGTGACGTTCTCTCCATTTAGGGAGAAACGGCGATGTCCCCAATGTTCGTCTTTAAATAGAGAAACGTTGCTCCCTCATTCACGGAGAAACACGGTCCTCCTTATGAAAATCAACATGGATGCCCCCGGCGAAGCGAGTAGGCTTAGCAAATGCAACGATTCTCGACTGATAAGGAGTACACGGCACTGAAAGTTACAAAAAACGGTCCCGCTGAGCTTGATATTGCACGAAATGATTATAAAAACAAGCAGACGAACCTGTGGCGGTGAACAGATCGCGAAAGAGAACGACGGAGCAAGTACGTTTCGTTCGGTCAGCGAAGCCACGTTCACTCCGATAGACACGGATATATACTGCAGAGCCCTCACCTGAAGAGTGCATGCTAGGCATGCTGTATTTATTTCTCGCAGATTCACATAGTGTAGCGAGGTTATCCATGCGTTTACGGGTCCACAGGTCACGAGTTGTGCCTCCAAACCGTAGACTCGATCGCAGCGAAACCATTCCGACTCAGTATTGCAGCTTTGATGGACAGATGTTCAACGTTATATAAGTAGCTGAAGGTGTGAGAGCGTCATAACCGTGAAGTAGGTGGTAGCTGGCGCCACCTGGAGGGACTAAACAAAACTAAAAAAAATTGCTTGCCGCGACGTACGTTGTCATACCCACTTTCACGACTCCCTTGCGGATTTTTACGCCTCAGCCCATTCAGGATTACTTACGTCACAGCCCATTGAGGATTACTCTCACTGACACCGGAAGCCTAAATCAGCGCTGGTGCAATGCATATAACTACACATGCACACATACTGCAATATAGTACGCAACAAGTATACGCTAACATGTACGCTAACAAGTACGCAACAAGAGCACAATCAACCACTCACAGCAACGACCGACACTACGACGTGTTTACTCACATCCTTCTATGAAAGCGCACCAGCTTATATAGCGACGAATTTCGACTGACCATAGTGGCACAGGTTACAAGTAGGTTTTCTTACACTTTTTTTACGTTTTGTATCAATACCACAACATGTGCACACGTAAATATATTGTATCTGATGCTTAGACAAACGCGAGTTTATCAATGGTTGCACAATAATGAACGGAATAATTACTAGAGCTTATCAGGTTTTCATGAAGGTGGATACCCCCAAGCCTTGCATAGAATGCCCACGGCATTCCGAACGCTGCGTCATCTGTCGACCACTGCCACAGTTACTTTTTTTTCTTGAAGCCTCCGAGAGTGCAAACACTTGCCGCGCGTTAGCCATTTCGGAGGTCACGTTTTTTTCATCTTGTTACTTGGAGAGGGCGCAGCATGCAGACCAAACTTTGTCTCCGTCGGGGTAGGTGTTCTGTGGTCACGTCGACCTCGTTTAGGTGCTTCGTCTTAACGTTTGCTTATATTCTTTTTACGTGCGTACCACAAGTGTGACCGTTAGCCATGGATACAGTGCACCACTAGCCCTTCAATGACAAGGTTTTTGATGCGGTAACGACCGTCCTAGCAGTGTATACGTACGTTACAACGCGGCTCTTGCGAGAGAAATAAGCGATGACCTCGCATCCGACGGTATTTTTTCGTGAGCTATGACAGTGGCTGTTGGCGTCGCGGCAGCTCTAATACTTGAGTGGAGGAACTATCGCTGCAGTGCGCAAGCTTACTATAACTTTACAGAATGTTGTGTCTGCATACACTTCTGCTTCAGATGCCTCTCGCGATTCGCCTCGCGAGTCAACTGGCAATCATAGTGCGTGCCACAATTTTGTTGTTAGCGCTGTGGCTGTGGTGGTTATTACTCTGGATTCGGAATACTCTTTCACAAAGGTGAGTGAGCGTTAGTACTTACTTGCTGTGCACAGCTGTTACTAGAAGTGCATTTTGTGTTAAGTTTCTCACGACAAAGGAGAATCATGGACGAGAGGGGCATACTGCACGCGTGCATAATTCCTTCCTACTTCTCAGTGCTGGCATGGGCAATTCAAAACGAATGCGAATCAGAATTTGGTTTAACCTACAGAAGTCATTGGTTCACTTTTCACAAAAGTTTAGTTATGATGATGTTTAAAAAGTTTCTGATGGTTGTAACCTAGCCTGGCGAATAAACACTCGGTGAAACTTCGCAGCCTGTTTCCATTTGTGCTTTCACCTGCCGTGGTAGCGTAGCCTTATTGGGTGTCGTGTGACTATGCTGGAGGACGCAGGTTCGACTTCCGGCCACGGCGGCCGTATTCGAATGGGGGTAAACTGCAAAGAACATCCATATGACGGTAGTGGCACGTATAACTCTATCAATTGTATATGATCGTACTTTCACGCATGGACTGTACAGTGGTATCAGGTTTCCTAGAATGATGAAAAATTAAGTGTGATGCTGTTTTACGCGCCTCGTTGAATTAATGAGTGGTGTTGGTGCCGTGCGAAACTAAAAATGCGTGGGCTTACCAGTACGTCGACACCGAAAAAAATCATTATTTTTTTACACTCTAAGGTAATCGATAAAGCAAGACTGCTTGGGAAGCAGAGCTCCTTGTATTCGTGACAAATTGGTAGTATGAAACAACACGAGACACACATGGAAGTGTGCGGAGCATCGTGCGAGTGCCCGGCGATAAAAAAAAATTGCCCGCAGCTTCCCTCGGGGGAACACTGAGGAGGATGCGGAGCATATAATTGGTTAATGGGGTGTTAAAGTGCGACTTACTTGGGTCGATGGCTAAATTGGTTAACGTGGTTGTGAAATGGGGTGTTAAATTGCGACTTACTTGGGTCGATGGCTAAATTGGTTAACGTGGTTGTAGGAGGGGGTGTTAAATGAGTGAACACGTACACACGTATGCGAAAGGACGGCGCTGGTCGAAGGGACGTCGATCATTGTGTTTGTGGATTCGTTGGAATTCATTTCACCGCGACCTTGGACGTCGACGCGCCGTACAAACCAACCGACGAGCGGCAACTGAGCGAGCGAGCGCCGACCTTGAGTATATATACCGCGCGACGGCGCATGCACTGTCAGCTGTTGAATGTTCTCGAAGGAGAAGCGCGCGCGCGGCACAGATGGCGACGGTGCGACGGCGCATGCGCTGTCAGCTGTCGAATGTTCTCGAAGGAGAAGCGCGCGCGGCACAGATGGTGGGCGACGGCGCGACGGCGCATGCGCGCGCGCCAGCTGTCGAATGTTCGAGAAGCGGTGCGGACGGCGCGGACGGCGCGGACGGCGCACTACAAGGCGCGAGTATAAGATGCTTCCGCATCTAAAAAAAGAGAGGCTTTTACTCTACACCTATGAAACAGAAGAAAACGTCACTCCTGCATTGCTTACAACAATCTTAGGTAAAAGCAACCGCTCGCGACTGGCCGCGGCTGGCTATAGGCTTGGCGTGCGCATATACGCGCGAGCAAGACCCCCGTGATTGAGGAGCAACTTGAACGCTGAAGGAGGAACGTAGCTCCTTTGGTCCTTGCCGCAAGAGGGCGCGACGGGTAAAGCGCCCGAAAGGGAGGAAGTCGCTGCGCCGAAGGAGGAACGGAGCCCGTTTCTCCATTCTCGCTCCCTTTTTTTAAAGTGTAGATGCTCATGAAAATAATTTCTCACGGTTTATTCAGTTATGTGTGATCAAATATGTTTCGTTGCAAGTCATACATTGAACAGTACGTGACGAAAATGGCCATGGTTGGTGCAAACTTCTTTTGGGGCGTCCGAACGTGAAAACGACCATGCTCGTGGTGGCTCATTGGAAAACGGGTGTTCATCACACGAGAGTGGAGAGTCAAAAACTGCTGGGGTGTAGATGCCACGAATATGAAGCCAGGACTTCGTCATCTTAATTACGGAGCCATTAAACCTGAGCTCACCCCGAAGAAAAATTCGCGCTTTCCTCAAACATTCTAGATAGTAATTTTACCCGCAGATACCTTTCGACGCAAAACCTTGTGTTACTGGTTTCCCTCAAAAAAAGCTCATAGTCCTGGCAATTGTGACAAATGACATTAGCAATAATCATCTGGATGCCTCACTTTTTTTTGCGGCAACAGATAATTGTCATTTCACAGTTTGCCTTGCGCTCACGCTATATAGCATCACAAATTCGGTTTATTTCCAACCGGGCTCGCACGAAAAATCCGTGTTTTTTAAGTAAATACATGCCAAATATAGACTCACGCTTGCTGCTAAGTTGTTGTGGCAGATTACGCTCCAGATGTCGTAAAACGCCTTTAGATTTATCCAATACAAATTACTAGGAGGTGCTCGCGAAGTATGAAATATAAATAAGGGTGTCGACCTCAAAAAGGTGTGCCACCACGTTTATTAATGTTGACATTATAGTGGGATGGGCTCTACCGCATGTTTTTTTCATACTAAAGCACCCCGCTTTAATATATTCTGTAATCTTTAGAGCGAAGGCGATCGAACTTGTACACCAACTAATAAAATTTAGCAGAATGGAAAGCCGAATTAACCTTTACCACAAGCAGCACTTTTTTTTTGCTGTGACTGTGTCTCTACACAGGCGTTCCGGAAGCGCGGAAAAAATATTATTACTACAGCGTTTCAAGGAAAAAGTCCCCAATGTGATAGGCGTGGCATTTCGTCACAATTGATTTAGTTATATGAATCTACAGCATAAAATGTCAGCCCAGAGTGACATTAGTCACCATTTTGTCGTGATTTTGATCCTTGTCCTCGCAGGCCCCAAGCCGCTCACAGTACAAGACTTTTGGCGCATGGTGTGGCAGGAAAATGTGTGCAAAATCGTCATGCTCACCGGCCTCGTGGAAAATGGCAAGGTATGAATCACCTATCTGTCTTATAGGAACACGAATTGAGTATTCAATGCTAGCTGACTGGTTAATCTCTTACACATGTACATAACAAAGTTTAGGCTACGCATTACAACCATGCTCATCAGTTGTCCACATTGCGGGATGTCTAACTAAAAAAACAAAGAGAGTGTGGAGCTTCGGCTGTCCAGTTTAGCTGTTGTTCGTCCCTATTCAAATATAAATGGATAAATATAAAAAGGATAAATGCGAATATGTCAATGACATCATGCGCAATATATTTGCCTTACACGCTGCCTTCAACTATTTGTGATTTGCCCCATCTCCCGTAGGCAGCGCTGCAGCTGCACCAGGCGCCACTGTGCGAGATACAGTGACTGCCTTTCTGACAACGCACACTGTATCGCGTACTGGAAGCACAAATGTGCACAAATAAATGAGAATACGAGCCACGTAATAACAAATTCATAATACAGTCCATATCTAGAAGTGGCTAAACATGTATTAAACCACATTAACCTTTACCTTTACTCCTTTTCTCAATGGCACCGCTGGGCTTCTTTCTAATGATAAATATACCTAAACTAACTTAGTGGAATGTGTTCCTTCTTTGATGCAGCTACACTGCACTGACGAGTCAATTAACAACTTCTTAACCACCGGCTCCCTATCGCAGACCAAGTGCGAGAAATACTGGCCGGACAAGACGGCCACCTACGGAGACGTGCAGGTCCACTTCATCGCAGAAGAGACCTTCCCAGAATACTGCGTCCGTCAGCTTCACATGACGATGGCCGACAACACGCGTGAGGTCAAACACTTCCACCTCACTTCGTGGCCCGATCACGGAGTTCCCCTCTACCCAAACACGCTGCTCACTTTTCGGCGGAAGGTGAACCAGTACAGGACTTTCAACGAGGCTCCAGTGGTGGTGCACTGCAGGCAAGAGAAACTAGCGCGCTTTCTCGCTACCACCCAGACAAAAAAAAAAAAAAAACAGGAGTCTTTTTCTTATCGGGAATACAGGGCAATCAAATAATGTGTGCGTGCGTGATTTACTCTGTGTGTTCCATGTATCTTGCTCTCTGCCGCTACCACACAGAAATAGAAACAGGAAATTCAGGAGCCCTTTCCCCATCGGGAAAAGGGTGCACTCAAACATTATGTGCGTGCGTTACTTGACGTGTGTGTTCCACGTAAATTTCCCTCTCCCGCTATCGCACATAAAATTCAGGAGCCCTTTACCTGTCGGAAATAGGGGGTGATCAAATAATATGTGCGTGCGTGTCTTACTGTGTGTGTTCCACGTATTTTGCCTTCTCCCGCTACAGCACATAAAAAAGCAAATTCAGGAGCCCTTACCCTATCAGAAAAAAGGGGAAATCAAATACTGTATGCGTGACTTACTGCCTGTGTTCATGTGTTCCGCGGATTTGGCCCTGTGCCGCTACCGCACAGAAGAAAAAAAAACGTGAATTGAAAAGCTCTTTCTTTGTTTGGAAAAGGGGGCAATCGAATACCGATGCACGTTCGTCAATTGCTGTGTGTTCCACGTATGTTACGTCGACTGGTAATGACTTAAGTCAAAGAGTTCAGAAACCGACTTCCACACAGGAAGTTACATGGAAGTTACACAGGAAGTTACAAGGAAAGCTTGTTTCTGAATTCAACTTCTACGGCATTAAAGACCATGAGTAAGTGCTAAAGATGGGGCAGGTTTGAAGACGAGGCAATGCGATGAACGCAGACTAGTCCGGCTCAGAACCCTTCTCAATCTTAATTAATGTCCTGTACAAGAAACGTGCAACTGGTTGTCATGAACAAGATGTAAATTGTGACATAGCAGTGCAGAAAACGGCATGGACACTAAACAGGGTGGTGTCTTACGGGTTATTCATTCCTTATTCTACGCTGTTCAGTCTCAATGTTCATAAAACAGTTAGCCCACCTAATAACTGTTCTGAAAAAATATGCCGCTGAGTAGCAATTTATAGGTAAAAAAGCAGCTGGTTGTATTCACGCTCATTATTTGCTTCATTCATTCGCATTTGCAGAGTGCATATATATGCATTTGTTTTACAGTGCCGGCGTGGGTCGTACTGGCGCATACATCCTGCTGGAGAACCTCATCGAGCAGGCTCAAGCTGAGGGCGTGGTGGACGTCGTCGGTCAGCTCTCACTCATGCGTCAAAACAGGATGAATGTGGTCGAGACGCTAGTAAGTATGCTACTAAAATTTTCATGGTTTGGCAGAAAGCGTTTTAGCAGGGAATTTCGGTGTTGCATTCTGACGCTATAGAAACACATACGCAAACATAATGAAGATAAAATGTGCTTTTTTCGGGCGAGTCCTCGCTCGGCAAAAATTGAGGAACCCTTAAGCTTCGCCTTTAAAAGTTGAACGCGATAGCGAAATCCGGCCCCTAGTGCACCCTTCAAGCGCTAAGTGCATACTTAATCATATATTTTGTTTTATACACACGCACGCACACAAACACGCACACAATAGATTGGACCAGCGCGTGCTATTATCGCCAAAGGGGCTCGTTTTCGTCGTGACACCTGTCGAACAAAATGCGTTAAAGGGGCCCTGAAACACTTTTTCAAGTAATCATGGAATGAACTAGTTAGAAGAGCTTGTTGCCTCATGAATTAAACGCTGCAAAAATTTTAGGAATCCGTCCAGTGCGAGTGGAGTTACAAAAGTTTGTCGCATGCTGCAATTGCATTATCTCTTCTCTCGTCCTGACGAAAGCGCCGGAAGCTAAACAGGGAAGGGTGGCAGGGCAAAGAAACTACCGTGCCTCGTGACCTTGAGCACTTTTTTTTTCTCGAATGCGCGGCTTTTTCAGTGTGATCGCGTGCGCACCGGCTATCTCGGTAACTTGATTTTTCGGTCACAGATGCACAGACAATTTTTCGCTCACAACCAACGGGGCCAACGCCGGTGGTGGGTTTTCTGTGACACGAGCTCTTTAACGCTATCGCGTTAAAATGCATACTTGCACGTCACGTCACAGACGGCTTCTCCGCGCTGGATTCCTGATGATGGCGGTCACCATGACTTATCTCATAGGAGAAAGTGAGTGAAAAAAAAAACAGAGAGCAGTTCGTTCTCCACGTTCTTTTGTGCTCTCCCCGCTTTCTCCGGTTCGCCAGCCACACCAAGAGTAAACACAAAGGAACGCGAAGGGGCATCAGCCCTCTTATGATGTCACTGTTTCTTGCTTCGCTCGATCGAGCAAGAGTTCACGCAGCATCTAAACCAACTAGTGCCTGAAGATGGCGACCACAATGACGTCAGTGAAAGTTTGCCCCTCTCTTGGTTCCCACCACTCTCCGGGAAGAGCACTAGAATCTCCTAAGAGAGTTCACGAGTCTTAAGTCAGATATGTGACAATTCAACATTCACAGAAATGTAAAATGACTGTTATACTAAGGCGTAAGCTGGCGCGTCGGACACGAGTAATTAGAAGTGATCACATATTAATTGTATATATATATAATGAACTATAAAATGGTCTGAGGAATCAATTTTACTCGTTTAAAAATGTGTTCTTTCTACTTTGTTTTTCCTCCCACAGCACGTGCCGTTTCGCCAGGCATGAAGTACAATTTTTATGGTGTATGAGCCTCTTAAGAGACTCAGGATCACGTCCACATCACTCAACAACAAATCGTTCAATTCAAAATAAATTGACATTGCGTAAAAGCAAGCCTTGAGATTCAAAATCACGTAAAATGACGTCACTAATCACGCAACAAAAATCGTGAAAAATACGCAACTATTCACGTGAGTAAAGATCTCGTATCCTCACGTAACAAGTAGCCTCGAGAAAAAATCACCAAACTTCACGTAACAACTAGTGACGTGACTGTAATTACCTCACATTACGTAACAATGTGACAAAAATCTCGTAAAATTACGTAACTAGTAACGCGACATGTTCAAGCAATAAACCACGTAACGACATGATCAGGCGACAAAAATCACGCAACCTCATCTAACAACTAGTAACGTGACGGAAATCACGTAAGAACTGGTCATTTGACGGGATCACTGTCTAGAGTGCCCCTGCCGTCGCCAGAGGACTCTGTCTACCGGCCCGACGTTGGCGTAGCCTGCAGATTGATTGGCGTGGTTTCCGGATCCCGCTTTAATTCTTTAGACCCCCGGCCTTAATAAAGTTTGTAACCATTCACTTACGAAACTAGTCCCGTAACATGTTCCCTCAAAAACCACGCGCGCAGTGTTGGGAACCAACCGATTCGCAGAACAGCCAAGTCTATCTATACTTAATTCTACCAGCGAAAACTTGTAATTTCTAGTAAACGCTTGTAATTACCAGCAGAACTTACCTAGGCAGAAAACTAACTCGGGTGTCGGTTCTAGCCTTGCGCTGCTCGTACTGTGGCCAACACACATGTCTTTTTGCGAAACAGTGGATCACTGATTACGGTGCTTGGCTGCTGACCCGGGGGTCGCCGGTTGGATTCCAGGCCGCTACAGTCGCATTTCACTGAAGATGAAATGATAAAGGCCCGTTTACAGTGCAATGTCAGTTTATCAGATGACCTAAATGTCCGGAGCCCTCCCCACTATAGTGTCTCTAATTATCATATTGTAACGGGGAGTATTTAATAAGTGAACGCCGGGTGGGCTAACACTGCACACAGTATGCAAGGATGAAGGGCAAGAAGGCAGTTCAGACACAGCCCCACAACAACATCGTCGTCTTCATTCCATCTGCGTCGTTTCTGCACCCGTGCCTGAGGTACCTTTCTATACCCGTGACATTACCCCGGGCGGCAAAGCACCGTCCCGGTGCCTGCTGTTATTAGACAGACGGGTCACTGTGATAGGGCTTCAGGCGAGACACATGCACAACGTCACTTCTGGATGTAACAGTGGTGTTCGTAGTAGGAGAAATTTCATAGGTGACAGGTGTGACTTGGCGCAGAACTCGGTAAGGCCCAACGTATTGCGATAAAAGTTTCTCGCACAGGCTGACACGACAGGATGGCAGCCACAGTAGCACGAGAGAGCCCGGAGAAAAATCGACATCCTTATGTAGGCTGCCGTACAGCGACTTTTGTGCTCTCTGGGACGATGGAAACCTGGCGCGGGCTACTGTACGTGCGATCAGAGCATGGGAGATGGCTTCTTGTGCGTACAAAGTGGTGGACGGAAGGTTATGCGCAAGCGGGGTATCGAAAGGTAGTAAGCGATCACAGCCAAAGAGAAGATAAAAGGGTGAGTAGCCAGCAGTTTCATGACGGGACGATTTGTAGGCGAAGGTTACGAACGGAAGGGCAGTATCCTAATTGGTGTGGTCGTCAGAAACATACATAGCGAGCATGTCCGTCATTGTGCGGTTGAGGCGCTCAGTAAGTCCGTTGGTCTGAGGATGGCAAGAAGTCGTAAAGTTGTGCCGCGTAGCACATGATCTAAAGAGGTCGTGAGCCACACGATACAGGAAGCAGCGGCCACAGTCCGTGAGTAGGTGAGAAGGAGCACCATGCTGAAGGATGATGTCATATAGTAGGAAATCTGCGACGTTCAATGCGCAGTTGGTCAGCAGTGCTCGAGTAATTGCATACCGAGTGGCATAATCGTTGCTTTAGGACGTAAAACCTCCGATTAACACGTTTAGAACGACGGAGAGTTGTACTCGGAACAGCGTGAGCGACGTCTGCAAATCGAAACGAGCCGCATTTGAGCGTGTGCGGCGCGAATGGTGGGCCTGCCTTCCACTTTGCCTCCTTGCTTATCGCGGTGGCCGCGATAACTGCTGTGGCCGTGTCGTGTCTTACGGAATAACAGTTTTTCCGGCGAGGGAATTTAATAATAATAATAATAATAATAATAATAATAATAATAATAATAATAATAATAATAATAATAATAATAATAATAATAATAATAATAATAATAATAATAATAATAATAATAATAATGACTTTATTTCGCATCAAGGATACATGATGCAGGAGACCTACAGAAAAAGCTGGCGTGATACCAGCTTGACAAGGCCGCAGGCCCCCCTTCCCCCTCCCCGAACACATCGCAGCAGCGGTAACACTTTCATAAAAACATTCGGGATCATACGCGTAAAATAAACAGGTCTATGACAAGAAAGAAATCATCACTGTACATGTGTGATAAAACGAAACGTCTAATGCTTAAACAACAACAACAAAAAATCTATTTCAAAAGATGCAAAAAATGTTGGCGTATTTGCCTTAAAAAAAGGAAGCATTTGCGTAATACATCCGAGCGAAGCATACAAACATGTATACGACAAAAATGAGCAATCAACACTGTACAGGTGTAACATATTGGTACATATAATGCTATAAACAAATAATTTATTTTTCCATCAACTAAAGAGGGACGGGCGAACTGCCCAGGACGATATCGTCGATATTGACGCAAAGAATGCACGCGCCATCAACAGTGCTGGAGCTTTTTGAGCCCAGCAAAGAGGTGATAACAGGTGCATCAAGGCAGCGGTGCTTGACACGCTGTGAAGCCTTATCGCGTAGGCGCACGGTATATCAGATGCTGTGAACTGTATAGCACCGAAAAAAAAAAAAAGCCGTGTCACTCGGATCACCTTTTATACTGCTAACCTATTCTGGGTAGAAATATCAAATGGTATCACATCTAGAACGATTCGCTAAGTTTTTTTTTCGCTTTTGTTTTTGGGCTATACCACTCAGAGTGCTTCTACAGCCAAAACGGTTGTTGCATTCACGCTGATAAATGAGGATAGAAAACGCAAGGGAGGCGCGTCGGTGGACCCGCGCATGCTCAGATGTGGCGTATTTGCGACTGCAGATGTCACTCGTTCAGTTCTGAGCTCGACCCTCAGCCATTCTAGTTATGAAAGTTGGCCACTGCGCAAGCTGTACACATTTGAAATATTTTTGTCGCCAATGACGGACATCGCTGACAGAGTGCGAGTGCTTGCAATATTTAGGGAGTCTAAAAAAACAAATTTTTTTTTCGCACCTCGTAGGAAGATACAGAACTTATGCCGATTGCGAAACAGAAAGGGAGAGAAAAGGCACTAAAAAAAATTGGCCCGAATCTACATGTTACACTGTAAATGCCATCTAAAGACGATAGTATTGCGTCTGGAGAGAGTGAACAAAACGTTTATTTGATGTTCTGCACAAGAAAATCGGTTAATGGTATTCTGAAGGCGCTGCGTTAGAGTGCCTCGAGCGTGTAACGGAGGCAAACAAGGGCATCTAGGATGGATGGATGGATGGATGGATGGATGGATGGATGGATGGATGGATGGATATGGCTGTACCCTTTGGATCGGGCGGTGGCTAGCGCCACCAAGCCGTAATACTTAATGAACCCAAAACTATATTTATTTTTTTCCCCTTAAAGGTGAGTTTGAGGATTCGTACTTTGCAGTGAAGAGTTTAATTTTCACTCGTGCCTTGACTTTAGCCACCAATCAGATAACCTCCTTCTAGTTAAGTCTACTTGCTTAAAGTTTATTTTGCCCTCCCGGTCCCTAAACCCCAGTGCTCTGAAAAACTCTGCGCCATCATCCTGACCTATAGGGTGAAGCCCTTTAAAGAACATTATCAAGTGTTCGACAGTTTCTTCTTCCTCTCCACACGCACTGCATACTGTGTCTATTCCTTCGTATTTGACCCGATATGTCTTGGTTCGCAGTACTCCCGTCCTTGCCTCAAACAGTAGAGAACTACCCCGAGTATTATCATAGATCCTTTCCTTGGCAATTTCCTGCTTAAAAGTTCGATAGATCTCTAGTGCGGACTTCTTAATCATGCCCATTTTCCACATGTCAGTCTCCGTTTCCTTCACTTTCTTCTTAACCGATAGTTCTTTTTGGTTTGGCCAGCTGCTGTTTTCTAAGTATTTACCAGTCAACTTCCTGGTTCGCTTCCTCCATTTTGTATCGACATTCTTCATGTACAAGTAGCTGAAAACCTCCCTAGCCCAACGCTCCTCCCCCATTTCTCTCAATCGCTTCTCAAATTTTATCTTGCTGCTAGCTTCCCTGCCCTCAAATGATGTCCATCCCATATCACCTTGTACTCCCTGATTTGGTGTATTCCCGTGAGCTCCTAAAGCAAGCCTACCTATTCCACGTTGCTTAATTTCTAATCTTGCTTGAACTTCTGATCTCATGCACAAGACCGCATTGCCAAACGTCAGCCCAGGAACCATGACCCCTTTCCATATTCCTCTCACAACATCATACCTATTGTAATTCCACAGTGCCCTATTTTTCATCACTGCTGCATTCCTGTTACCTTTAGTCGTCACGTATATTTTGTGTTCCCTCAGGTACTCGGTCCCATTGCTTATCCATACGCCCAGATATCTGTATTTATCTGTTATCTCTAGCGTGACCTCCTGTATCCTAAGCTCACTACCTTCGTTGTCATTGAAAATCATGAATGCTGATTTTTCCTTACTGAATCTAAAATCTAACCTATCTCCCTCATTACCGCAGATGTCCATCAATCTCTGCAAATCTTCCTTGTTGTTGGCCATTAGCACTATATCATCTGCGTACATTATTGCTGGTAGTGCCTGATCAATAAGTTTTCCTTGTTTGACTAAAGTGAGGTTGACGCCCAGTCCACTTCCCTCTAATTTTGCCTCTAATCCTTGTAGGTGCATCATGAATGATAAGGGTGACAGGGGGCACCCCTGCCTAAGCCCCCGTTTTACCTCTGCAGGCTTGGATACCTGTTTTTCCCACTTTATAACTACCTTGTTACCTTTATAGATACCCTTTAAAAGATTAGTGACTACATGTTCCACGCCTAGTGTGTCCAGTATTCCCCACAATTCCTCTTGAACCATGCTATCGTACGCTCCCTTGATATCCAAAAATGCTAGCCACAGGGGCCTGTGTTCCTTTTCTGCTATTTCGATGCACTGCGTCAGTGAGAACAGATTGTCTTCCAACCTCCTGTGTTTCCGAAACCCATTCTGCAATTCCCCCAGCACCCCCTCATCCTCTGTCCACGACTGCAGTCTTTCCTTTATAATCTGCATCGCCAGCCTGTAGACCACTGTTGTCACTGTTATAGGACGGTAGTTGTTTATGTCAGCTTTGTCCCCCTTTCCTTTATAGATCATGCTCATCCTGCTAAGTTTCCATCCATCGGGAACTTCACCATCGATTATTATTTTGCTAGGCACGTTAAACACGAGCGCCATCTGGCAGTTATCTTCGAAAACGAAGGCATGTGCTACTGCGGAGAAAGATGCGCGCCAGTCACGGAGGTGTTAAGGTGTAGTATGGAAAGCGACGGGCAGGTGCCACCACCGTGCCGTCGTGGCAAAACGTTGGAAACACCACCTTGAGCATCGCGTTGCACTGTCAGCGCAGCGCGTTAAACGCTACAGTCCTTAGAGTGTTTTGTGTGTGTCCTCTTCTAGTATAAAGGCAGACATACAAAACATAGACATGTTGTTATGGCGCCTCAGATATGCGCAACATTCGCTTTTTTTTAATTGACAATCGCACAACTATGAACGCTAAACCTTAAGCAAAATTGGTGGGCGCTGCGGATGGGGTTGGCCATTCGGTGCCGTTTGAGGTATCGTTAGGACGGACAAACAGACAAATGTACAGACAGACAGACAAACAGACAGACAGACAGACCAAAATTTTTCTGTCGAAGGTCCCAAGAAAGACTATCGTCTTTAAAAAAAGAGGCAGGGACGATAAGCAGGCTTTAGCCTGTTTGCTACTCTAAGCGCTTGAAGGGGGCAAGTGACGAAAGGTGGAGAACGACAAGGGGGTAGAGAATAAGTGATTCGCGTTCACATATGAGCGTTCACGGCCCATACAAAGACGGTCATCCCAAACTCAATATACGAGTCTGGTTTTTCTGCGGATGTCTCAAGATAAATAATCTTAATGTGGACTAGCCCCCGAAATTGACAAACGCTCCTCGATTCGGATTTCGTTTCACACTTGACTAAATTGAGCGCAGCGTTACTGCTTCACTGAAGCGTTTTTCAAGAATCCTTGCAGATTATCACTCATATGCAGTTAATTGCTGTGCTTAAATCAGCCGCGCATATCGACTTTCTCAAGTCAAGGCGAAGCGTTCAATGAAGGAACGTTCTAGAATATGAAAAAAAAAAAAAAGCTTGCAAGGAGTGGTTGCGAAGAATTGAGAACGTACAGTGCCAATTGAGTGGACAGATTTGTCATTCCGTTAGGCAGAGAGTGCACTGAAAATAGGCGATCCGATGATTCGATTCTCTAGGTGATTTTAAGAGGTTTTGCATCTGATAAGGTCATGATCTTGCAACTGACAATGCAGTGATTTCTTGCGATTGCAGGAGCAGTACAATTTCGTGCACCGAGCCTTGATGGAGAGCGTGTGCATACGGGACCACAGCGTTCCTTGTAGCAAGTTCTCGGACCGTTACAAGGAGCTTATCTCGGAGGACGAGACGACGGGAAAGAGCAACATAATCAAGGAGTTCGAGGTGAGGAGTAGTAAGGAAATCTGCGTGTTATCTAAGCAAACCGCCGACTCATACTGATCCATTAAAGTATAGATTCCAACCCCGCTGTAGCGATGTAGTTTTGGCACCAGAAGTTAGTTGGTTATATGCGAAATTTTTCATAACAGTAGAAACTAAAACCGGCTTAATGGTACGGCATTCTTGGTTCCGTATAAGAATGGATTATTGTGGGCTTCAAGCTCACCACTAAAAAGGTGATCCTTATTTGTCTGGTTGTAGCATTATATTTTAGGAGGTGCAACCAGTCCCATGCATCTCGTTTTAGCTGAATGACTGAATGTTTCGCAACTTTTGTCACCCCATTTTTAAAAACATATAAACCAAACAGTCAATGTCTCAAGCAAATCTTCAAAAGAAGCTGTGGTCGGGAATTCCTTTTCAGCATTTATTTTGCTTGTTATGCTACCTCGCACGTTTGGAGGCTCATGCGAAACAAATACCTCGTTACAGCCGATATCGTTCAGGCTTTTGAAATTAAGTAAACATATTTTTTGAATACGGAACATTTTTTAGTCGCACGAGGCATCTATTGTATAGTTATACCATTGTATGACGATATCGCCATTGAGTTCTTGTGTACATGTATGCCAACATTGTCATGTATATTGGAGCAAATGTCTTCACTGTAACGTAGTGATGTTGGTCGTGATACATAGATGTACCGAAATGTATGTGCCCTGTTACTGGAATGGTATGAAGCCTTTGTGTTCTCTACATACTGTAAATAAAAGTTTTCTAAACACGATGTTGCGATTCGGTGTCGCTGCCGTTCACACCCCCATTACGCATGCTCGGCTCGTCTCGTGTCTCGTGAACGCAGGCGGTGTGTATATAAGCGGCGGAGCGCACGTTCAGAATTCAGTCAAGGGCGTCTTTAGTTGGCTTCTGCTTCACCTGACACCTTGCTTGACTCGAGTAGACGCAAAACTCACGTAATACCCGAACCCGTGGGAATATGCGGGTGCCAATATTCTCCAGAGAGGTGAAATTCTAGTTGTCGCCAAGTTAGTGCAGCGTTTCGAAGAGGACGAGGCGCTACCCAACATGTCCACAACGGTGATGCAAAGAATGCCGAAGCAGCTTAGCTTCAAGAAATGCTCTCGGAACGTATTTCTTATAAAGGTGACACACTTTGCGCAGTGTCACCGCCAGTTTCTGCAGAGCTGCGGCGCCAGGTTCAAGTTGTAATGAGTACGGTGATATGTGAACCCTTCCAACGGTATCACGGCAATTATTACGGGTGCGTGCCGGACGGGATCACTCAGTACCATTGTCGAGAGAGTTGCAAACACAAAAAAGCCGTCCTCTTTTCTGTAGAAAAATAAATCCTTAGATTGATTGGTTGATTGATTGATTGGTTGATTGATTGATTGATTGATTGATTCAATGACTGAAGTAAATATTTTCCCACACCCTTGACCTAAACATTAAAAAAAGAGCTCTGGTACGACAGTAACTCGTAGGAACAAGTGACATTACATATATATAGACAAAGCAGGAGCAGATTCTTTGGAAGACATGTATATATAGGCCCGTTCAGAAACCAAGAAAACAGACAAAGAAAATTCTAAATGCCATCTCGAGAAAGTTAATTGAGTTGATACACGTTTTCCCACACAAACGGGCACTTTTCTCAGATTCACGCACGTGACATTTGCGTATGAACACAATTACAGAGGTGCACTCTGTAATGACTGGCTGAGGGCACTCGTACCTTCCACAGCACTGCCAACAGCTTGTGGAACGGAGTACAGCTGGCGGGATATGTGGGTTGTTGCGTGTCTTTCCCGCGTGCGCATGTACCGTACCGTATATGGCTTCTTCACGAACCCTTGGGAAAGAAAGTCGTACCTGGAATCACTATTTCGGGAATAGTTAAAAATTGCAAGTTTCCAAAGCTTATTGGGTGAAAGCTTGTGGCGTTTCGATTACTTACGCCACGTGTTTTTAAAATTTTTAAAACATTCTTTCACTTTTTTCTTTTTATTTTTTTCGGCATTTTTATTCTAATTTTTTCTTGTACATTCTCTCTGCAATTACCTGGTTGCCGACATAGTGTACGGGGGAGGCGCACTATTCCAGGCACGGACGGAGGGATGGAAGGACGTGAGCAAGAGGGATTCAAGACTTTCGCCTCTATAACTAAAGTGCCTACTTTTGTAACGAGCACAGTTCGACGCACAACAGAACGAAACACGCTTCACTTACTCTGATCACATGGGTATTCACGAAAAGTTCATAGGCTGGACGAACCAGCATTTTTTTTACTGTCAAACTACAATTAACCGCGGAACCGTACTAGAGAAGGGCCAGACGACAGAAGGGCATCGAGGTTAGTCACACACCTGTTACCAGATGCACCAACATGTGGCCTAACTGTCTCGGTCACGCACGAAGAAGTAGCCGCGCACTGAAACAGGCAAGTAAACCTCTAGCGCGAATAGGGTGTGAATCAATGCAGCAGAAGCCACAAAAAGTCATAAACTACAACAAAAAAATTACGAGGAAAGCACAGGAAAGCAGGAGCGCCACCGCTTTTGCTGATTTCACACTGGGTATAACTGAGGCAAGTTCTACCCAGTAAATCAGACGTAACTGAAGTAATTCTATTCTATTAGTCTCACATCAGTTCTCTTGTGAACGAATTCGTGCATTCCGGTACGTGGCCACTGTAGATATCAGTTCGAAATTTATCAAAGCCTTTGCTGCATTTCAATAGGTTTTTTTATTTCACGAGGAAGATAATGTTCTTTTATTTCCTACTGTTTCCTTTAGGAACTCAAGTCTCTCAAACCATGGTTTACGCCTGCAGACTTCGCAGCAGCAAGTGACCCGGCAAACCTAAGAAAAAGTCGGGATGCTTCCGTACTAGCTGGTGAGCGCATGTGTATCGCATACGAGGATAAATTTGTTAAAAATGGGACGATTCAGCGAGGCTTGTTGTTGGGCGAGTTGGTTAACTTCAAAACGATACAGAATAGTACTTACTTGGCAAAAAAAAAAAAAGAATACTTCTATTCTTAGAACCATTCTTTTCCAAGTTTTCTCTATTGTGTCCCCCCTTTAATGAAGCAGCTTGTTCATTCTTCGCACAAATTACGACGGCGTCATCAATCCCTGCACTGAAGAATTAACCTTTCAGAGTACCACAGAGGGGCCATTGGACGCCTCCTAAACCTATAATTTGTGCGCTCAATGTGTCCAAAAACAGTGAGTTCGGCAAAAAAGC
Source organism: Rhipicephalus microplus (assembly GCF_043290135.1). Lineage (NCBI taxonomy): Eukaryota > Metazoa > Arthropoda > Arachnida > Ixodida > Ixodidae > Rhipicephalus > Rhipicephalus microplus. The sequence continues at coordinate 46,763,850 of NC_134709.1, forward strand.
ACCTTGGGCTATCGTGTTCCTTTCTGTTTATGTTTATGTTTAATACGCTGTTGCTTCCCATGCATTTCTATTACGACAAAATGATGATCTTAGTGATTATGTATGTCCAGTGCTGCTTATGAAAAGGTTCATCGCTATCCGATTTACAGCTAAAGACTGTCAATGAGAAAATTTGTTTTAAAATTTGTACGTCTGGTTTTCTTTCAAAGATGTAAGGGCTACCTGAGGTCCTTGCATGACGCGACCTGATTCATAAGGCAGTAACAAGAGTGCAGAATGGCTGAAACGATTTATTGATTATATCACAATACTCTGCGTGACGTAGATATGTCGATACTTTTATTCCAAATGAGCTGATATCTTCGAAGGGGCGGAGCGAAGCTTTTACACGCTGGCGTGCCACCAGTCTGTAACACACAGAGCTCAGTGAAGTGACGGCAATATCATGGAGGCTGTGGTCTCGGCCTCTGTCGATGATAGGATGGCTGTCTCTCAAGGAAAGAAAAGAACCCCTAATTTTTAAATGCGTACAACTCTAGAAGCCCAGCTGGCTTGTCATCCATGGGCAGAACGCGCAGCACAGTCAAAGCTGGAAGAACGGCCTACCTACAACCTTTTTGAAACTCTCTCGCAGCAACTATTACACGCACACCTGCATGACACCCACTACGCCATAAACCATCATGACTTTTGCGTATGGAGATGCTTTATTATTCATGTTAACTTGATTTCTTACCCAACATCAAGCCCGTATAGGGTCAGTTTGCAACGGAGAATTAAGAACTAGCGTAACTCAGTGGTCGATTTCTCGCCTGCCACCCAGAGGGCTTGGGTTCGATTTCCATTTGGTCGTTGACACTTTTATATGGTTATAAGCTTTTTCTTATTTCGCGCAATAGTTGTTATGGACTGCATCAATTTTTAACACGAAGGTGTTTTATGCTGCATGCTGTCTACCACGGCTCCGCTGATGTATTTCCGTCACAGATATGACGTTGTAAAATATATATTCACACATTGATACAATATATTATACGCAGACGCTATGCCTCGGGGCGTCGAACAAGTGACCTCTCGAACCGCATCAAGCAGCGCTAACTACTACGCCACAATGCACACGCAGTCAACAGCGCTAACGGCAAGCCATTTCTGTACACCATATACCATTTTGCAGCCCTCAGAGCTTTGCAGCGTGAGCGCGTTTTCGTCGTCAGTAGCGAGATGGCGTGACGAGCGCGCGTTGTGCTCGCTCTAAAGTTCTTCATCTCTCGCGTGCCGGAGAGCGCCGCCTCCACGGAGCGTGGTCTCCCTTGTGCGCACGCTTATCAGACTCACGATGCGGGAAAGCTCGAAGGTAACTTCGCTCGCTGCCGCAGCCACACTTACGAAAAGAGCACGCTGCTCAAGCACCAAGTATTAATTGGGACAGTTGTTCACACCTTCCCTGTGTATACTTTACCTGCCCTGTGTATATCTTTCTGTTTGTACAGCGCGCTTTAAGTGACGAACTGTGTCAGCTGTTAGTACGCGCTTGTCCTGTGTATGCTCATTTAGCACGTGGTTTCTGCTTGAGGTGCGCGCTGCAAGTATCTAGTGGCTTGCCATTCTTTGCATGACCTTGCAGTTTGTTGCTGTAGCATTCATTCCTTCGGCCTTGTGGCGAAACAATGCATAATAAGCGCTCAGATACCTCTGTAAAGACATGTTTCACTTTTTTGTTTTAGCGATGCCTTGAAAGAGGAATCAGCCATTTTATTTTTCACAGCGTCCGTCCCGCCCTCCCCCATCTTTTTTTCGTGGTCTAGTCCTGAATTCTTTACAACTGATGAAGAACAAGAATGAAGCCTCCGAAAATGAGGCCTGCCCTTGTTTTCTGGCCTTCTGGGAATAAACTGTTCTGTGAAAGGAAAAGTCAGATACCTTCCGTCATTATCGCCAAGAAGCTGTGTAGCAATTGCCCTTTTAATTAAGCTATGTCGGGGCACGTCCAGCTGGGTAATGCGTCCTCACTTCTACGACATTAGAATACCCCCCCCCCCCCATCACCTTTCTCTGTGCTGAAGCCCTTTCTTGGAAGGCTCTCAGGATCACACCGCAGGTTGTGCGTGGATAAATACGTCGTGAAAATGATTGCTATCGCAATAAAACTAAAATTCAAGGAAACCTCAATGTTCGTAAAGCCAAACACGATCTGTTGAATCTGCTGGCACGTTACGCAACGGGGTCAGGGGCAGCTCTAGCAGGGATATCAAGAACAGGAGCCTCCCCCCCCCCCCCTCACAGAATTTTCGTCAGACCCTTCTTTTCCCAGCCACCCTCCAAAAGAAATCACAAACAGAACAACGTATATGTTTCCATCTTGCTTGCTCCCCTCAAGGAACTTACATGTCTTGTGTGCTCCCGGCTCCTGCAAAAAAAAAAAAAAAAATCCTGGCGCCACTCCTGAACGTGGTCAGATTCGACAAAACACTCTGCATTTTCTTTTGGTCAAAGTTATGTTTTTTCAAGCGTGTTAGTAAAGTGATCTTCTGTACTGGTATGTTCTGTACCCGTAGTTTCTTTCTCGCTATTCCTGACGCTTTTACCCTAACCCCTACCTATTATTCCTTTCTCGCACTGTAGGGTAGCTTATAAGATATTTTCCTCGCCGTATCTGCTCTTTCATTCTCACCTTTTTTTTAATCCACTCAAATATACTTGTCATTCCTTTGCAGCGGACCGGTGTCGACCGCTTTTGAGGGATGGGACATACGTAAACGCTGTCTACGTCAATGTAAGTACTACTTTTGAGTATACGCATTGCAATTGAACTGAAAATTTCTCATCTGAGGCATTTTGATAGAAATAGCAACCATTTCTCGAAACAGCAACACCAATTGTAGAGGAAGCATCCCTTGCTACGTTGTCCTCTTTGGGACATTACTTGAATGGCTTGCCTATGTCCACACTGTTTTCAAACGTTAGTAGTAATATTCATATTAATGAAAATTTCAATAAAGGTGAATTTGCGTATGACTAAGCAGCTAAGGTTTGTCATCGGCAGGCTACGTGTTTCTTCGCTTTCATCTTGTTTAGGAGCAGCCCGTCAGTTATGAAATCAACCTAACAAAAACGGCAGGTGGAAGGGTGTATGAACACATACTGGGTACTCTCCCGCTATCATAGGTTCTTACGAATAAGAATGATAGGCCATGAATGCATGCGCCATTAGTAAAGTACACGTCGTAGCAGATGACTCTCAAACAAAAAGTGCTTTTTGTGCTCGGGTTTACTGGTGGTGCTTTGAGCTTATACGGTATTTTATCGTAGCAGGAAGCAAACTGACACAAAATATGAGAAACGCAGGATACAAACCACACCATTGTCTATTTCCCCACTCAATGGGAGATACCAGAGGCTATACACGTGGCGGAAATTGACTGTACTGTACCGAAATACCGACAACTCAGTCAAAGTGACTCTTGAATGGTTAGCTCGATGGTGGTGCATTCTTCGTGAAGCACATATATCCTTGTGAGCAGATTAGCTTTTCTTCACCTCTCTAACCACGCCCCCCCCCCCCCCCACCCCATGCTACTCAGACATGCTTTCATGGCAAACGTTGTCTTTTTTTTTCAGTATCTCATGGATTCGAGTGAGGCAGATAATTAGAAACCCAACTTTCATATGCCCTGGAAATAGCCTTCCACAGTAGAATATTAGCAAGATATCGCTGTTATCCAGACAAAGAATATAATTCTAATATTGAAAGAATATAGGAAGTATCAACGACAGTTCACTCTACAACAGAATATAACTGGTGAGAGTACCGTACCCACCAGGGTTACATGAGTTCGTATTTCATATTCGATGAGGACAGCAGATGGCCGTAGCCAATCGCGTTTAGCGGAACAAGCGACAATTCGAACCACAGACAGACTGACTCCAACCAATTACCTTTGCGGATATCGACAAAACTGACATGAGATCTAATCTTTTAGCAAGTTGTCTGTAGTAAAAGGCTGAAAGCAAGACGTAGCCGAAGAGGAAGCTTGCCACAATTTGGCATTGCGGTTTACACAATGCGAGGTCACTCGAATGGCAATGACTGACACTCCAAGTTCAGTGACCCTTACTTTAGTGTTTACACAGTGCGTGGCGCTATTATTTTCTTTCTTTGCGTGAGTGCGTGCATGAGGACGCACATGGGTGTAAGTGTGTCTGTGTATGTTTGCGTGAATGTGTGTTTGTGTGAGGAAGGACAGCATGCCGACCTCAAGTTCGTATTATTCGCATTTAGAACGAAGTGAGACATTTGCCGCGAGTGCCAAAGCAATGACTTGAGTAACTTAGCGCACAATTGTTTTTGCCTCCCTTGATGAATTACAGGGTTTTCACAAGAAGGACAGGTTCGTCGTGACGCAGACGCCGTCCAGCAATAATTTAGAGGACTTCTGGAAATTGGTGGTCGAGTCTGGTACAAGGACTATCGTCACGCTGGACGTCTTTAGTGATGACGCTGACGTGGTGAGCTGCATACTGTGTTTCACACGAATAATCAGCGAATATTCTAGTAAAAAGGGTGTAATTTTTTTCATAATTACGATTGCCCTCTGGCTAACTTTTGACGCGATAGCGTTAAAGAGCTCGTGTCGCGGAAATTCCGCCGTCGGCGTCAGCACCGTTGGTTGTGAGCGAAAAATTGTCCGTGAGCAAAAAAATTGAGAAAGAAGCAAATAAAATAAAGAATAAAACATTCGGCCCCAGTGACGATCCAACCTGGGTCGTTCACGCGGCAAACAGGTGTCCTACGCAGGACTGATGGTGGGGCTAGTTGGTGATACATTATTGGGGGTAACAGCGCACAAAATTACGGGACGAATAGAAGGAACGCAAACAAGTGCTGACTCTCAACTGAAGAATTTATTGAAATATGCTTGTGAATTTATAGAAATGTGTCTTCAGATAATTTGTATATTTCAATAAATTTCTCAGCTGAGAGTCAGCGCTTGTTTGTGTCACTTCTCTTCATCCCGTGTGTTTGCGCGTTGTTATCGCCCATCAGGTGTCCTACCACAGAGCCACAATGTTACTTGCAGCTGCTTCGAAAAAAAAAACACTATATAAATGCCATGTAGTAGAAGGAGTCTCCTTAACGCATGTTGTTCGACAGGTGTCACGACGAAAACGAGCCCATTTGGGTGATTTGTAGGCGCATTTTGTTTCTTTTCTTGGGGAATCTGTGCTCACAATGTTACGTCACGCAGATAATGTGTATGCAGTTTGTGATTTGAAAATGCTGAGTGTATGGTAGTAGTGCCAAAAAATGCGCGCAATATAGGTGGGAATTGTAGCTGTTTTTTACTCGGTCTTTATTTAGAGCCTAGCGTGGAAGGCTGCCAAGGCTAGCATGATTACTTACAGCATTCCGTTCGCACCAAGACATACATAATTGTTTTTAGTGGTTGGCGCTTCGCATTACTCTTTAATTGAACTTTACATAGTTCTGCAACTTGCAGCTTAGCTGCAGTGGTTTGAGTTAGTTTTACTACTAATCTGTCATGCCTATCGTTTCTTCTTTACGTTTTATATGTTTTCTTAATGAAACGAATGCGCTGGTTGGTTCATCAGTGCCCGCGTTGTGTGATCCACGTCTTACGTGCATGTTGTCCTGTGGTTTGTTCTTTCGAAGTAACACCTCACAAGATCTTTCGAGCATATTTCATTCGTTCAAATACAAATGGTATAACCATTACAAATTGTTAGTGTATAGGTGCGTTTGCCGAACGCGTAGGGAATGTCTGTTTGTGCTCATTGTATTTTTTTTTCTCTGAGCAGGTGCAATTCTGGCCCACGAGTGGCTCAGTTCGATACGGTGATCATAGGATCGAGTGCACGGAGAATCGAAATGTCAATGACCTCTCCGTACAAGCCTTCAAGATTACATCAAAGCACAAGGTAACACTCGATTCTTTGTTTACATGCCGCAATTGAACCAGTACCGCCAGTCAATGGCAGGCATCAAGGTACGACAGTGATCAAGATTGTTAAGAAAGAAAAGGAGAGATTTTTTTTTTCAGAAAACCATATCAGCTATACGCTCGAAAGAGTATCGCACAGCTTTCAATTGCGGAACGTCGGTGGACGTACACGTGGTGGCTATGGCGTCTACACAAGTAATCACTCGGATCCCAAAGACTTCTCGAAGGTTTTCGCCTTCCGCGCGGAGTGCCCGCAGGTTTTGTCCCGAGTATTCTACGAAAACTTTTAGTCCTCAACTTTCGATAACATCAAAGTGCTTTGCACGCAAGATCGCATCATTTCATTCCAATGATACCCACGTATCAGTTGGGGATAAGGGCCCACGCCGCCCTACCTGAAATTGAGATAGACGGGGTTGTTATTTTACTGAGAATAAATGATGAAAATTAGGGTTTTTCAAGTCTTTCAACAAATGCCTCTCCTCGCAAAAAAAAAAAAAAATCTGGCTATGTGACTGCCCACGTATAAATTCGCCTTATCAGCCTCTTGTCATGCTACTCTGTGTCACGTTTCGTGTGACCATCAAAGTGCTCAGAATGTCTTCTGAAATGAGTACGACATCACGTGATTACGTAGCACGTATCATCTGCCACCTTCCCCCCCCCCCCCTGCTTTTTTTTGCTCTTTGTGTACTACTAAGCATGTTATAATTCTTCCTCACTCTCCTGAAGCTTGATTCTGCCGGTTGTGTTGTACCTGTACAGCCTCTCTTGACACTGCTGCAGAATCACCTCTTCTGTGCTCTTCTGGACACCTTCTGTTCCCCTGCTGCTACCGCTCTTGCGTGCCTTGTGATGTAATTACGATGTCTTCGAAATTCTGCTTCCACCAAACTTCTCTTGCAAAGGTTTGGTACGTAAATTTTCTTTTAATGTTTGGGGCAGTGACTCGCTGGGCTAGTGACGCATAAACAATCCAAAACACCCAAATTTGCCATGTTTCATGCTCAACGGCCATTTCACCACCCCCAAAGTTAACGAGCTAGATGTTCACACTCGAAAAAAATTGTTTTCTGGCTACGCCCCCACCTGTAGTAGACGACAGTAAAACGTGTCACGACTAGTGGTCGACAGAAAATGTGGCAGTAAAATGAGACTCATTCATGATAAATACTTTGCTCGTAGAGCCTATGTCATTCTAAGACACCCCAAATTTCCCTCAGCTGGAACCACATGGATTGAGAATCACTAATATATTACTTACAAGAACTCATTTAGACTAGGCCCACGGCTTGAATCGAGAATGAGTGAGCCTTAGTGAGTCAGCTCATCATTGAGTGCACCAACATGGTCCCGACTATAGCCTCGTCAAACTTTTTTTCTTGAATATGTAACCAGTCGTGAGTTTTATAAGGTTACCATTATATGGATGCCCTAGACATGTTTTTACCATCATCGTCAGTGTCATGTTTTATGTAAAGCCGAAAATGATATCACTGAACGGGCATCGTTTGTTCTACCACGGTAAAAACACGAAAGGATGTAGGGGCGATGAACGCGCTTGAAAGAGGGATAAAAAAATTGGGGGACCCTTAAGCTGCTCCTTTAAGAGTTGAACGCGATAGAAGAGTCCGGCTCCTAGTGCACCCTTCAACCGCTAAGTGCATACTTATTCATATGTTTCATTACATATAAACACACGCATACAAACACACACACTGTAGATTGGACTGGTGCGCTATTATCCCCAAACGGGCTCGATTTCGTCGTGGCACCTCTCGAACAAAATGCTTTAAAGGGGTCTTGAAACACTTTTCATGTAACCATGGAATGAATTCACTAGAATAGCTTATTTACTCATGAATTTAACGCCGCAAAAATATTAGGAATCTGCCCAGTGCGAGCGGAGTTACAAAAGTTTGTGGCGTGCTGCAATTACATTATCTCTTCCCTAGCGTCGATGAAAGCGCTAGAAGCTAAGCAGGCAGGAGTGGCAAAGCAAAGAAACTACCGCACCTCGTGACCTTGAGCACTTTTTTCCCCTTCGAATGAGCGGCTTTGTCAGTGTGATCGCGCGCGCACGCGTAGACAAGTAGCGGCCTCCCGTGGCTATTTCGGTAACTTGCTTTCTTGGTCACAGACGCACAGACGATTTTTCGGTCACAACCAACGGGTCCGACGTCGGCGGTGGGTTTTCTGCGAGACGAGCTCTTTAATGCTATCGCGCTAAAAAAACAGTCCACTCTCTTCGATTAGGGAGCGCTTGCGGTATCGCCAAATTGCGGGCGAGGCCTAGCGTCAAACGCTGCTAAAAAAATGTACCCCATTCCGCCTTTCTTCATAAAGCATGAAAGAGAGTGCGAAAGGGGGGGGTGCCTTCATTATTAGACAACAACAACAACAACAACAACAACAACAACAACAACAACAACAACAACAGCAACAACAACAACAACAACAACAACGACGACGACGACAACGACAACAACAACAACAACAACAATAACAACAATAACAACAATAACAACAATAACAACAATAACAACAATAACAACAACAACAATAATAACAACAATAATAACAACAATAATAACAATAATAATAATATTAATAATAATAATAATAATAATAATAATATCTGGGACTTTACATCCTAAAACTTACGGCATGATTATCAGGGAAGCCGAAGTGGAGCGCTCCGGAAATTTCGAGCATCAGGTGTTCTTAAACGTGCACTGACATCGTACAGCACACGGGCTGCGTCTATCATTTTACCCGCATCGAAATGCGACCAGCGCGGCCGGGAATTCAGCAACTGTGAAATTTGATTATGATGGCGTGAACGCGATCGTTCTGGCACGCGTGCTATCTTGGGAGCCATCAGAGGGCGGCTCATATACACTTCTACGATCTAAGCTGGAGAGGGCGCGGAAAGAGCATTTCATCCTATATGCGGTCGTTTTCTGTTTCATCAGCATGTTGGATATAGAGTAACGCGAGATCAGATTTAATAGAGTTAACTGCCAGCCTTATTTCATATAACGTCGGGATTTGTTGGTATCGCATTCATTTTTTCGCCCTTGTGGTGAGACTGATTTTTTTACTGGTTTGTCTAACTTGTACGTAGTCTTTCTCTGGTTGAGGTCTTGTGTACTTTTAACGTTCCTCTGTAGTGCCCACTTTTGATATGCTTATCTCTAACGACCCATTTTACTCCATGGAAGTTAAAGATTTACAGTTATAAGAGTCTGTTCATAAATGTATAATTGCGTCGCATTATATAGTCATGGGCTTCACGTTAGTTTAACCCATGTTTGTTTAAAACTGTAAGTTGAGTGCGTAACTCCGTATAACATGTAGCTTTGTCGTGTGGCAGGACATAAATAGAGTTGTCCTGTTTGCTTGGTTTAGGTTGAATTATGTCTGCTGTTGCTTCTAAGAGAGGATGAATAGCAGAATGTGCTTAAGAGGACAATGTCTTGTATTAACGCAATTATTGTTAACGCTGATAACCACAATAAAGTACGTCAGACAATACCACCACTATCAAGGGCTTGCCGTCACAGACGCGTTTATTCAACGCGTCTGTGAACACCATGTGATTACTTAGTCATCAAATGGAGTTCATGACAGACGCGTTGAATAAAAGAGTCTACGTGATGATTCGTCACGTAGAGTTCCAGAAGAAATGGTGCAAACTTTTCTTTCATCAGATATTTTCATTTGACGACCCGCTATAAGCTGATTATCACCGCGGAGCGATGTAATGATCCTATAATTTAGCCGGAAAAACTAAAACCGACGCCCCAAACAGCGCACCTACAATTTACTTCGACAAGCTCTCAGTGACGAAAGTCTTTCCCTCGCCGTTATCAACCGTCAATTTAGCGAACGCGTCAATTTAGCGAACGAACCACTGTTGCGAGTTGCGATGCCAACGCGGTCCCGAAGGCGCCACTGCTCCAAAATTCGCCGCTGCCAAGGTCATTGGCTGTTTGGTAGCGTATGTTTCTCAGCTCGCGGCTGCTTCTGTGCAGAGCTGACAGACGAGCGGACAAGACGACGGTGAGTTAAGGCAAGGTTGATGTACAGCATAGAAATAGAGGCGTTACATATTCGGAACTGGGGCCGACAGCTTAGGGACTCGAAGAGCCGAGATGTCTTCTCTGACGCATTAGTCGACTTTTCTCTGATGCATAGATCGGCTGCTTGTCGAAGCGCCGCGTGGTTCTTTATAGGCCCCAGGTGATCCTTTACGTCATCAACGTCCAATCGAAACTGCCGCTGGGTCGCGTCAGAATCCTCCAGTGGAGACTCGCCGCTGGGTGGCGTCATAATTCTCAAATCTGAAGCCGCTGCGCTGGGCTGCACCCAAGGACGAGTGATGTTGCCACGCATTGCGTAAGATTCGCCATACTGGATGACGCCACTTGCTTCACCGGGCCCGTGGGATGAAGGAGCTCGCTGTGCGTTGCGTAAGACAGACCGGCGCAACCGCTTCATGATGTCGTTGAGATGATGGCGTCAGGTGGGCTCGCTCGCTGGCCTTGACACAGATTGCCTTTGCAGAGGCAATGACGTTCGGTGCGGACTCCCAGGCGTTACAGCAACCCCGCCAACAGACAATGCGCCGGAATGCGAGCTGCTTCCACGTGGCTGGGATGTCTGGGCGCGCTCGTTCGCCAGATCCCTCCAGGTTTGCCTCTAGGGCATGGGGAGGATGTAGCTCCAGGCTCAGTTCCGTCAGCTTATCGACGCTCGCTTATTATTCTCCCCCAATGCGAGGGAAACAGTGTTGTCATCGAGGGCGTTGTGGAAGGGAATGATAGATGCGCTGTTTGGTGCTTTGGTTTCGGTTTTGCCAGCTAAATTGGACAGATTGCATCGCTCTGCGGTGAATAAAAGGGACCGCTTTACAAAATTTAAATGTGGCAATGAACTATTCGTAGGAAGGGCTTGAATTCACTAATTTAACTCGACTAGCAATCACCACTGGTTAGGAAGGTAATTATGTTAATTTTTTCCTTACTGCCGTAATTAATGTTTGCACCCATCTGAAGATGCCTTCTGACACAGGAAGGCAACACCGCAAGGAGCACGCAGATACATCTTATCTTTAATAATTAAAGAATATTGGACACATTTCCTTGAATCACCCTGCACACCAATAATACATTTTAAAATATCTGACTTCATGCACGAATATTTCGCTGCGAAATTCAGAAATGAAACTTCAGACTCGATTTATTCTCTAATAATGAGTTTATGATTGTGAAACGTATGGCACTAGAGTTCTCAGAGTGCAGTTTGTCAATCTAAACGAAGTGATTGTTTGACTTTAGTGTCCTTTTAATAAACTGACGAGAGCGTACTTCCTCTTCGCGACACTCCGGATGGGTTATAGAGAGAGAGAAAGAAAGAAAGGTAAAAGTACCTCTGAGGTTATGTGACTGCTGGCAGGATGGTCTTTTACAATGGCGACAGTCTCCGCTGTTGACGTGCAGTGTGGCAGGCCGAAACAAACTCTTGGTTGCCTAGTCCTCAGCACATTCTATTGCATGTAAGCTGCTTTTGCAGGTGTTATCAAGTGCTGGTATAGAGTGTACTGCAGTTACCATAAAAAACAGAGCCCGGTAAAACTGCAACGTACGTCGCTATGCATATTTGCATGCCTCAATGACTGTTTTACAGGCCTTAGGATCCTTCGGCGCGGTGACCGTGAAGCACTTTCACCGCTCCACCTGGGAGAGCGCGGAACAGATCGTCGACTTGGTGGACCACGTGGAGCGTTGGCAGCAACAGTCGGGCAACAAGATTATCCTCGTGCAGTGCAGGTGAGATTTCACACACAAGAAAGATCGCGAAGTCATTACTATGTCATCCGAGAGATATTGTTGGACATTGGAACAACGTCTGCTCGAAGTGCTCTCAAAATACTGGACACCTTAAGCCCAGTACTTGACTAGCTCGAGTTGAAATATAGCTAACAATTGCCATAATTTCTGTGAAGTCAAGGAAGCACTCTTCATTCAGTGTAACGCCGGTGGACTAAAACCACGTCTTTTCGGACTTTCGTCAATTAGTTCACGCCAGCATGTTTAAGGTCATCAGCATTTGTGAGCCCAACGCACCTGCGTGCTCTCCCCTATCTCCTTTTTTCTATCTTTCAAACTCTCCCATCCCTATTCCTAGTGTAGGGTAACATACCAGTCGTTTCAGACAGGTTATAACATCCCTGCATTTCTTTTCCCCCGTTCTTATTCTTCTTCAACTAATAGTAGCTATAAGTGATCCAGCCATTTAGGTGATCCAATTTCATATACTTCGTTTGAAGTACTTATATATTTCAGATCTGTATGTACATGAAAGGTGAAATTAAAAAAAAAAGGCGTTGTTGTTGAAACCTTTCATATGTGAAGATTGAATGACTTTTCTAAATGAGTTACTTGGTCCACCAATCAACTACCACGAAAAAGATTCGAAGTCCCTCAAGTGTAATCGCAGTTACAGAGGTTCGTCGCACTCCGTGACTGCTTTATCTCTTCTCTCATCCCGAGGCTGTGAGAGGTAGGGCTGGTGCGGGGACAGAAGGTACGTCAAGCACACGTCATGGGTATGAGAACTTTTTTTCTTTGAATGCCCACTTTACTCTCATGCGATCTCGAGAGCGCACGCGCGCCCGTGGTGGCCTCTCACGGTGGTGGCCCTAAGTATGGAGCCCGCGATGGTTAAGTTAGCTAACTTTACTCTCATGGGACCTCAAGAGCGCACGCGAGAACATGGCGGCCTCTCAAGGTGGTGGCCCCAACTCTGGAGCCCGTGATGTTTAAGTTATCTAACGGTAGTCATTGGGGTCTATGACATCAATTGTGGAAAGAGGAACGATTTCTAGCTGATTTGGAGGATTAATGATGAATTCCAAGTTGTGGGTTTCGCAAAGTTTGACTGGAATGTTTTCAGAAATCTCGACTACCGATCGGCAGCCTTTTTCTACCATGATGAAAAAGTATTGCAGGTTCACTTGAAACCAAGATTACGAAAATATATACCTATTGAGCCAGATTCTCCCTCAATGCCTAGTTCTGGCGAAGCGGCTACAAGACAGCCTCTTTGGCCGGAGTTGCAACAACGTTATCATTGTTGCCGTAACGTTGCAGTTGCGAGAACAATGCGTGCATCTTGGCTACGTATGGATGGACATATCATAATTGGTATTTATTTATATACAGATATTCAAAGTGAGGAAGGCTTGTGGAGGGTAAGGGTAAATTTGGTGGCTGATTATCGATTGAACATGTTGTGGAGAATAGCACGCTAGACCAGGAAAGAAAGAGGCACATGGACAACTACATGCGGAACTATGCATGTGGCTATTAGCGTGTTTTATTTTGTCCTTGTCTTTTGAATTTCACCCTTAGAACTATAGAATAGGGAGTTTGAACTGCCACTGTCTTCCAGCTACACCTGCAGAAATTACCAAGAAGGCCTTACTATTTTGAACTCTTTAGTATCAAATTAATTCGTAAATGACATCTTAATGCTCAACTTCCCAGATGAATCGGTGCCTCATTACGCCATCTATGCTTCTCAACTGCTATTACGAAGAAAAAACATTTCAGTTCACGTTACCGGTCACACGTTTGTCGGAATATGTTATATTTAACAGCAATTCATTTAATAGTGATTTTATTGTGATTGCCGTTTAACTCACTTAGCAGCTTCTGTTGCCACCAGGTAAATAAGTTTAAAAGTTCTCTGGTATCAAATGTTCCTTATTAGATTGAGTAATGACGAAAATATGAGTTCTATTACTACGCCTATTTCATTGGTTCCCTCGCTTTTGCAATCGGGAACTTCTTCACTGCAACGGCTAGGCAACATTAAACATACCGCTTATTTCGTTCTTTGATCGCCGACCAGTTAAATCTGCTAGTATCTGCAAGTCTGGTTCATTGCTGCAAAAACCTTTGCTTTACCGTTACGGATTGCGAGTGCAAGATTAACTTAGTGGTCCGAGTCAAGCACAGTTTGCTATGCGTGTCGTGGGGCTACCAGCCGGCCACATTTTTTTTTCTCTCCAGGAATGGATGCACAGCCAGCGGACTGTTCTGCACTTGCTCTCTTGTCTTGGAGAAGATAAAATGCGAGCAAGAGGTCGACGTGTTCTACGCGACGAGGATTGTTCGGGAGAACCGGCCACAGTTCATCCAGGACAGCGTAAGGCCCTTGTCGTTGCCTGTATACTGTTAACGCGAAAGCCTGAGATTCCTAGTCGAACGAAAAGAGTGATCGTTGGCGCAATTATCAACGCGAATTGACACAGAAATCACCGTGTGATTACGTCGTCATGTGACATCAATTGACGTCACTTATTGCCAACGTTTGTGACGTCATTGATGGCATCCTTATCAAAATGACAACGCTATCTTAGAGGGCAGCTGGTGTGGAACAGTTGTTGATTCATGATCAGTCATCTTGGTGCGTCCGGTGTGCCGCTCTTGCGGTTACGTTTGGTAATCGTACAGCATCACATCCCGTCACGTAACGTGACGCCACATGATGGTCTAATCACATGCTGTCGACACTTTGATGATGGTGGGCCGATCCCGGAGTCACTGCAAACCTTCGTAAAACGTGTATAGTGTGCAGCTTCGTCGCGCGTGCAGTTCAAGCCGCTCGCTGGCTGGTAACCAGCAGGCACAACTCAGTCAATGTTTAACGCGCGCCGATCGTCTTCGCCACGTGAGAGAGTTGCACAACCACTCGCTTTGAGCGCGAACCACGGCAGTTTTCGACCACCCGTCGGTATTGAACGGTCACATCAGCAGCTCATCAGCTGCTCTAAAGAGTGACCCCTTTGCCTGGTTAAGAAACCGTCCCACTCGTCAGCGTGGGGCCGCGAGAGTTTTCGCGCCGAGTGAATATGACACCCTTGTTCGGGTAGGGCCGTCCACCCAAAATAAAGTGATTCCATTCTCAGCCCCAGGGCGGGAACCCTGCCAGAGAGAACGTAACTGGATGATGAAGGATCACTGAGTGTAACATACTCTAGGACGTGGAGCTTTCGGGTGCCTAGCTCCCCTTCTTTTCTGACAACGGTAGTTCGGAACGTCTCCAATTTTAAAGGCATTTCAAGGCCACGTTGTGTGTGAAATCTTTTGGCGAGGGGTGGACAGAGAATCAAAAGAATCAACCTAGTATAGAAAGACGAATTTCGCCTTCAAGTGTTGGCGACTTCTTAAGCGTGCAATCCGCTGGTGTCTTTAGTGAAATTTAAAATATTTTCTTGCGAATAACATGATACAAAGTTCGAAAACTAGATGAGTCATAAACATAGAGTCGGGGACATCGCGTAATACATGTTTTCATTTAGTATTGGTACAGAAAACACCTTAAAGCGTCTCTGATGAAGTACCTTTGGGGCACTAAACACCAGCAGTTAACGGAAGAGTACAATGTGCCCGCTCGTACGGAATATTTCCTTCGGTTTCCAACTGTTACTAACGTTACTGAGATGCTACTGATATACAGCGTCAATTCGCTCCAACATCCCTACATTATGAAATCCTCAGAAATACGCTGCCTCTCTTAATACTGCGTGTACACCTTTGTATTTCTTGTATATATCACACGAGCGTTAACCACTGGATACTGTAGCGCCTAATATAGGCGAAAAGTAAATATATTTTCTACATGATGCGCATGCGCAAAGTTCAGACTTGTGTTGCTAGCGCCATCTGCTAAGCTGTTTGCTTAGAGGTGTATAAGCACTATCAGCCACACCTGTGTGACAATGTGGTCAGAACACGAGCCCGACGCTGATCCTGTTGTTTCTCGCCGATATTAGAAACTACCTTATATTTGCGCGTAAACTTCCGTAAAATATTTACTTGAGGAAACTGAGGCGCTTATATCGCTCCGTCACCACGGAAAGAATGAGTCTAGTATTTAGTACGTGGATTTGCAGTCTTCGTGCTTTTGATTGCGGACGCACTTTGGGTTTTGTTTATTGCTGTTTTCTGGCTTTCGTTCTGGACAAAAGAATATTTCATTGCGAACCTTCTGAGCCGATTCAAATCCGTGAGCCTAAAATGGTCAAAGTGGTGAAGTGGTGCTGTAGACTTTAGCTGAATTTTGTGTCGTAACATAGAAGCTACAGGACACACAGACCCAGAAAAGAAAAATCAGGTTAGGCTCCCGCATGTTCCACCCATTATTCTCATACTTGCTGAACCGTTATGCCCTGAAGCTCTCATAGACGCTAGCACAAGATTTCCCACTAGTGTACTAATACATGACACGAAAGAATGTGAATTGCTGGAAGGGCTCCGTTCTGCGTTACACCAGATTAATGAAACTAGCCGACAACTGATCTATGAAAAACTGGAGGGACGCCATTTGTTTTTTTTTGCCTGTAGTGTTATGAATTTGGCCTAAATTCATTGTAGTTAAAGTGCATGAGAAATTACCTTCTGCCTTTCCATCGGATTTTTTCCCAATTAGATGAAATTCATTTACCTACAGTTAACAAAACAAAAACACCAAATGATGTCTCCCAGACTTTACTGGGGCTCGCGTGATAATATTAAAGAGTCGCAAGGGTCTACTTGACGCAGACCCTAGGCGACTGTCAGTTGTGAATGGAGAAAACACAACATGTTACCGCAACCAGTACTTATCTCGTTATTTTGTTTTCTTTTCTGTCACAGGACCAGTACAAGTTCTGCTACGAGGTCGCTGCTGCTTACCTCGAATCCTTCGCGTTGTACGCGAACTTCCGCCAGTAACAAGGTTCACATAGTTTCGTGCCACTTAGTAAACAAGGTTGTGTCACCAACAGTTGTCTAGTGTCCTTTCTGAAGGTGATCCTCTGCACTGATTACCGTAAGCATGACGCCATATACTGCTTTTTTTGTTTTTGCAACGCACTCATGCTGAAGTTTGCCTTGTCACCAAGACATTTTGCTATTGAGCAGGCCGCATCCCTGAAGTGCACTGTCGCGGAGGGCGATCACTAAGGAGGTGATTCTCGCAACAGAAGCCTATTAACAAGCAACAGGAATGCGGCATGGAGTCAGAGAGAGAGATAGTCAGAAAACGCGCGCAGGTTAACCAAGCTTGGCTGGGTTGGCTACCCTACACTTGGGAAGGGCGAAAGGGGAATAATAGAAATGAAAGAGATAGAAGAGACGTGATATATCATACCACCTTTTCTTTCTCGCTTTTCGTGCTTTTGCTGCACCCGATTTCAGTTAAGACACTTCAAAAATCACAAAGTGCTTTTTCAGGAATTGTGTGTCACGCTTCCACATTGTTGACGATTAATGTGATCTTCGGGGGACGCACTGTCATTGGAAAAAAAAAATGCGGCTGAAGCACAATGAGCGAGATTGCTGCAGTGGTACGGTAATAGTTCACCGTATTTCTTTAACTTGCAGTAAGAGTAACAAAAATAAAAATAACCACGCCTTGAGCCAATTAACTATACATGAGCTAACCCGTGTTTCGCATTGGAAGGCATCACTGATAGCACAATGTGGTTAGAATCTTAGTAAACTTTCAGAGTACCGCGAAGGGATGCTGCACGCGAGCAACATTGGGTAGCAACGTCCTTCCCGGCCACTCGGCGCGTTGTTAGAGTGCGCGGAGCTGACCTTACTATCACGATGCCGTGTCGCACTCGGCCGAACTGGAATGCTTCAAGAGGAAACGAGGAGTGATTTGGAGTCACCGATACGTACTAATGAACGACGCGGTACACTCTAAAGAAATCGAGTATATGGGGAGTGCTTCTGCTAGACAACAATAATGGTCATCAACTTCGGGTACTTTCTTCACGCTAGCAACGTGGTTCTGGTAGTTCGCAGTCGCAAACGGCGCACGCGTTTTCAGTGTGACATAGCATTCCCAACAAAGAAGTAGCCAGCACCGGGTTTTCAAGAAAGGAAGCGTGAGCAAGTCAGAGGACGAATATTCTTGTGTACCATAACTACTCGCCGAGTACTCTTTTTTTTTAAATTCGAAGCATTTCTTAGCGAACTTCGGCGACTTTGAGCGTATCTATCTATCTATCTATCTATCTATCTATCTATCTATCTATCTATCTATCTATCTATCTATCTATCTATCTATCTATCTATCTATCTATCTATCTATCTATCTATCTATCTATCTATCTATCTATCTATCTATCTATCTATCTATCTATCTATCTATCTATCTATCTATCTATCTATCTATCTATCTATCTATCTATCTATCTATCTATCTATCTATCTATCTATCTATCTATCTATCTATCTATCTATCTATCTATCTATCTATCTATCTATCTATCTATCTATCTATCTATCTATCTGTCTGTCTGTCTGTCTGTCTGTCTGTCTGTCTGTCTGTCTGTCTGTCTGTCTGTCTGTCTGTCTGTCTGTCTGTCTGTCTGTCTGTCTGTCTGTCTGTCTGTCTGTCTGTCTGTCTGTCTAGCCGCTTATGTTTGGGTGCTTCGTGGTCACGCCCTTTACGTGGCGTGAACCAAATTAGCATGGGAGGGTAAAATGGTTTGAAGATATGACGCGCTGGTCAATACATGAATAATGTCACAATACCGTCGCGTATGTTGTCGAACACTTCCCGCCAGACAGTGGCACATATCCACGGGTGGGTATGTGTCGCTGGTATGCGTGTATGTGCCACAGGTGATTGACACTTAGTATCTACCCAGGAACTACGACAACACACATGGGAAATTTTAACGTACGAGCGTTAAGAAATACCCGACATTGGTAGCGTCAAGCCAACGAATGCAAAGAATAAATGTCAAGGTCTCTGCGTGGCAATGCAGCATTTTACCCCAGAGCTACGCCAGGTCTTGGAACTACTTTTCAAATAGACGCTAATCTTCATAAAACGTCAATAGTGGTTGAAGTGCTGCCTACCCACTTTTTCCAACATTACATATGTACTCCTTTAATACAGCCGCCACGTCGGGTTAACGTCAATTGTGGTTTGTTGCCATGCGCTGAAGTTGATATATGTAGGATTGTCCAGGGCCAACATCCTCGGGAGCGTCAGTGCTTCATATCGGCTTCTGGTGTTGCTAATACGCATGCTCCAGTTTGCATTGTTGCGCAATTGCAAACAACTGTTTATATAAACACCTGCAACGCTTCAACATATGTTTGTGCGTGCAACATTAGTGCCTATATTCAGCGTCATTTCATGACGTGTCACTCAATAAAAAAATTGCGACATGGCCACCTTGCCTCCGTATGCTTCGCGTAACGTTGATTTTCAGGTACGTGGGATCTGCCGAACTTTTGTTACTCTAAGAGATGAAACATCTCTTTTTTGTTCCAATGATGCATGACGCTTTTGTGTGAGAACAAGTATGTGGACTTAGTAAACGATTGCTCAAAGTATCGCGCTCTTTATTTTACGGTTATAATTTTGTGGTATTTTTAAATATGGTAATTATTTCTAGTTTTAATTATCAAATAATGTTGCATTGTTTTACTGCTTTTTTTCTTTTCAATGGCTGTCTCAAATGACCACTGTTGTACACAAACTCATTTTGATATATTTTTAACAACTTCGTTATAATTACAAGTCATGTACACTGATTTGCTTTATTTTGTTGTATGCGGTGTATAGTGCATGCTGCTATAAAAGGCCTTCAGGCGCTTTCAAGCTGTTTGGAACAGGTTTTAGCCTGAAGGACCTCCAACAACTTGTAAAAAGTCACAGCAAGCTTTTCCGCAAAGGCGAAGCAATGAACGCGATATCAACAAATTGGAACGACACGCGCAGAATGGCAAGCAGACGTGCCCCACGTTTCCCACTCGCAAATGACGCACGAAACGTACTCACAGGTAGAGATGAACGCGAATAAGCGTCTCAGTTGTCACTTCGCCGTGTGTGAAAAGCGTGCTATTTTTTTCGCAAACTGACACTGCGCAACGATTGCAGTGACCTTTGTGCGCCCAGAAACTGCAACAGAATCGTTCCAGTGAAAGCCCAAATTTCAGCCAAGACGTAGAATTCTTTCTACCGTGACGTAAGGGCGCGCGAGTGAGTGTCCACCCTCTCCTCTCCATGGGGCATAGTACGCGTGAGAGATGAGAGCGCGCGCTGCCGCGTCGTGACGATGTGGCGACGTACACTCAATGCGCCATCTTGGTGGCAATGCTGAAAACACGATAGTTTTCTCCACGATGCCCGTTACCAGCGGTAAGTGGTAGATATAAATAGCGTGCCGTTTGCATAGTGAAGAACGTGCTTCTCTGGTGCTTAGTGATTAACGCCTCGAACTCATGTTTCAGAGGTCCCACGTTTGATTCCGCGCACAGGAGTCTTATTCTGGATGATTTTTCTTTCTAGCGTTTTCATATATATAGGTACGTATGCATATACGAGGAGTGAAGGCGACGCCCACGTCGACGTCTACGCCGGCGGTGAAATCCAGCCGAGAGTGTCTATATAATTGCTGTCGCGATAAACAATTGTTAAAAATAAAGATTTGGTTGGTTGATTAAAATAGAACTCACAGAAAAATTTTAAAGTGAGATAACTATTGAGATAGATTTGTAAACATCATCTACAAAATACCAACTGATAAAATAGCCTAAAACATAGATAATATCAACTTGAAATTGCATGTCGTGTCACCGCACGTGGAACACACTTTTGGTTTTCGTGTAAACCAAGCGCCACTTGCGTCGCGACTTTGCGTTAGCTCCCGCGATTTTTGCGAGAGCTCTCTCTTAGAAAATATTTGCAAACGTAAAAAGAAGGCAGGCTTGAAAAGAAGTTCAAAAGTCGTTATAGACGGTTTTCCGCAGTGTTGAGCGGGCGCTGCCATGTTTGAACACCTGATCTAATGGCCTTTTTCTTTCCACGTCTTCACCGTCGCAGATGGCCGGCTGATTCACCGCGGTCGATCCCGTGTTAAAGGCCAGCAAAGCGGGCGCAGCGCGTTCTACGCACCGTGCTTTTCTCTTTTCAAGACGACAGTCCTTCTTGGGGACATTCGAAAAAAAAATTTGATCTGTCTGTCTGTCTGTCCACCCTTAACCGTACCGGACACTTTAAACGGCACCAGCGGATATCCCAAACAGGCGACCCCATCCGCAGCGCCCACCAATGTTGCTCAAGATTCAGCGTTCATACTTGTGCCATTGTTGTGCCAAAAAGCAATTATCGCGCATACTTCAGACACCATAACAACACGTATGTATTCTGTATGTCCGTCTTTTACTAGAGAAAGCCAACATAAGTTATTCTAAGGACAGTAGCGTTTATCACACGGCGCTGACGAAAAGGGAAGTGTTTCCAACGCTTTGCTAAGACGACACTGTGGTGGCACCTAACCATTGCTTTGCGTTCTACACCTTATCACCTCTGAGAGGAGCGTGCGCACCCGCCTCAGAGGTGATAAGGTCATAAGTAGCGCGTCCATCTCAGAGCCGCGCGTTTCGTTTTCGAAGAAAACTGCCAGATAGCGGTCATGTCTCACGCGTTACGTGACTTGGTGCGCCCATTCACCTCCGCTGCATGCTCGAGGCACTCTAGCGCAGCGCCTCCAGAATACCATTCACTGATTTTCTTGTACAAGAACATCAAATAAACGTTTTCCTCAATCTCTCTAGGCGCAACACTATCGTCTTTCAACGACATTTGCAGATTAACATGCAGATAAGGGGCCGATGTTTCATTTTCTTTTTTATCTTTTAGGCACTGCGCCGTGTCGCCTTATAGCTGACAGAAATTAGGTGCCCTTTTTCTTCTTCAAGAATC
This sequence comes from Rhipicephalus microplus, assembly GCF_043290135.1. NCBI lineage: Eukaryota > Metazoa > Arthropoda > Arachnida > Ixodida > Ixodidae > Rhipicephalus > Rhipicephalus microplus. The sequence goes on from NC_134709.1 coordinate 46,785,599, forward strand.
ACTGCCACCACCGTTTTTCGCTGTAGGCTGCAGGGCAACGTCTGCCCCAAGCCCCATCGCAGCCGTGCAGCCGAGGAGAAGGCCAAGGCGCTTTGGTGTGGTGGCGCCATCTAGTTTTGCATAGACAAACTAGCTGTGGGAACGGTCTATATATGCCTCGGCAGCGCATTTTTGGAAGGCCATGCATAGAGAGAGCCTATATACGTTGAAAAGAGTTGTGGACGCTTACTCATGTGCACAGTGTTTCTCGCGTTCATGTAGCGACCTATGTTCACTCGAAAACCGCTCTGGACGCCGCTACAATCGGCACGAAAACTACGACTAGGTAGTATTGTCACGTTTCTGACGACAACATTGCTTTATTGGGCCCGTTGGGTGACTAGCACAGAAGCGGCTCAGGCAGAGCTTCTTCGTGTTCTCCCACTTGTGGTTTTCAAACGGACAATGTACCATTGGTATACTAACTGAAAGGCTGCACGCGATGCTTGTACAGAAAAAAGAATGCATACACACGCACATGTAAAGGACCAAAAGGGGAGTACCAGTTCCGGCCGCGAAAATGAGGAGATTGTGTCAAAACTTGCGCCAAGCGAAAAAAAAACCGCAAGAATACAGAACAAAAACATCACCAACGAAAAGTCACTGCCCGTTGTAACATGCGGAAGCACAAGGGCTACTGTGTGAATCATGACTTCAGCCTGGCATTTATGGACGGTTTCGGGGTTGAAGCTGGCGACGAGAGAAACTGAACTGTCCGGAAATACCTCGTGGGTGAGGTTTGTGACACGTTTGAGATCCTTGCACGGTCCAAAATGACGTCTTGGACGTTTTTAAACCTGGTCGCCAGACGGAGATCCACAACCACCCTTGGTCATCAGGGGGGTGGTCGACGTTTCGATGGTGGGGGTCGTAACGCCACGTGCCTGCATGTTGTTGGTGACTGGTGTTCATGCGGGCTAGCTGACGAGCTTATTCGGCGTACTGAGTGTGTTGATCAGCGTCTGGAGCAAGTTCATCGCTATTGTCGCACGGAAGCCATGAACATCGAGCATGGTTCGTTCGGACGTTGCGTCCGTAAACAAGGGTGAAAGGCGAAGATCGCGTTGTTTGTTGCGTTGCCATATTGTACGCCAATGTGATGAATGAAAGAATACAGTCCCAGGTTTTGTGTTGTACGTCCACGCACATTAATAGCATGTCTTCTGTGGTCTTTTTAAGCCTCTCTGTTAGCTCATTGGTTTGTGGGTGATATGCTGCCTATTTTTTGATGGCTTGTGCTGCTCAGTTTCAAAATGTCCTCCATCATTTGTGCTGCAAACGACGAACGTCTGGGATCACGCATGACGGAGCATCATGCCATAGCATGCTTCCGTGCACGAAGAACATCGTGACTTCAGGAGCAGCGTAATGCGCTAACGTTTTTCTTTCGGCCGCCGAAAGAAAAACGAAAGAAAAACAAATAAATTACAGTTGCGACAGATCATATCACTCGTTATGATAACGAGTGATATGATCTGTCACAACTGTAATTTATTTGTTACCGTAGGAGGACAAATGGAAGGGTCCTAAAACGTGCATTCCCACGAGGTTGAACGGTGGCCGTGGTGGTGCGATCGGTTGGAGCAGACCAGCGGGTCTCACAGGTGGAGTTTCGCGGCGCTGGCAATCGGGAAAGTCGTTAACAGAGCGATGTATGCTATAGCTGTTTTGGCGGTGGCTTTCTCTGTGAACAGGGGTGTGCACGGGTACGGGGCTTGTGTTCCGGTGACTTGGCGGGCTCTTGTGCACCGGTTGAACCGTGAGGCGTTGTACCCAGCACCTCCATCAATCATGCCATGTTTACGACGACAACTTCACTTTATTGGGCTCGTTGGGTGACTAACCAAGAGTAGAGTCGAGTAGAGCCTTGGACAATGACACAAGCCCACGCCTGATGATTCTTAAGAGCCGGGAAGTTTAATGTCGTCTAGTTAAAAGTGAAAGAAGTAGTAACGTAACAAATTTGCAAAAACTAGCAACATATGAGTAAAAACTAGCCAAGAAGAGGCTCAGGTAGAACTTCTTCGTCTTCTCACACTCGTAGTTCTCCCACGAGTGGACCATGTAGCATTAAAAACCATCTCTACGCAATTAACCATGGCGTGCTCCTGTAAACGAGCCTTCTAGCAGTTTTAAGTGGCTAATTATAAACTTATTAAAAACAAGATGAAACGTTTTGGCATCTGTTGTTTTCACTACATTCGCCCGTTCCGAACGGCCGCGCAGCTGTGCCACTCATGCATTTGCGCTTGTCGCAAAATGAAGCTTCGTAGCAATAATGCGGTTGCGGGCGCGGTAGCTGTCGCGAGGTTCGAGCAGTTTAATAAATACAACAGAAAACTAGTAGCAGCGGAATATAAAAATTTAGGACGTCACACTGCGATTGCACGTGGGGATTCACGGCTGGATATACGCCAGGTGTGTGTACGCAACAACAATGGCCGTATGTAGGTCGCTGTGTGACATTCATAAATCGTTCGGCTGCTCACATGAACGTCCTTGAGAGCTTCCGGTTAGGCCCGTTGGCGGTAACTGCTCGCTTTGGTAGAGAATAATGACAACGGTCGCGGCCTTCATATTTTGCCGGAATACAACTTCACGTATTTTCTTTACTTTGTGATTGGAGCTAATTACGATTGCATGAGGCCATATGTGCCGCAATATCAGCAAACAAATATCAGGCATATTTGTACTTAAGCCATGCTGTGAAAGTTTTTGGGCATACCAAACCAACATGAAAGCGAGGTTAAGTTTTGGTGTTGTTTATGTTTGATTCAATGTGGAAGTTCAATGCCGCCGTGGTGCAACCGAAAGCCTTTCACAAAGCTTTCACGTCATCTGCCTCCGAATCAGGTAGTCAAATATTAGAGTAATTAAAAAAATGACCTAAAAAAATGGGTCCTTTTTGTCTCTGCATCATCAAACAAAACCTGCCGCATTTCTATGCTCGTTAATGATGATCGGTATAGTCGGAATTTGATCACAGTTATTTCTACAATTTTACAGATAAAAAAACGTGCGTTAAGTTCAGAGGAACCTAGTATAATTTTGAAGTAGCTCAAAAATATTTATTCGAATATAGTTTGCCAAGTAAAGGAAGCAAATTGTAGAAAATCAGCGGGCTATTTTCTGAAGCTCTTGTTGTCCACCGATGCTATCAAGGCACATCGGTGAACAAAACCGGATGTCATCAAGGGCCTGTGTTTGTCAACAATGAAAGAGTCTATACTTCTTGTCTGTTAGTTCTCATTATTATTTTGATGAACAAAAAAAACGAACCTTTAAAATCTACATTTTTTCATTCATAGCGAGGGCCTCATTTAGACAGACTTCCAAGTGATTTGTTCATGAGGTGGGAGGGCGGTATTTCTTTAACACGGCTGGCGATAAATATGTTCACTACTACTAGTCGAAGTTTTATGCAAAATATACTTGCATACGCCCCTGAATAAGTCATTCCCTAAACATGCCCGTTTTTATGAGAGAGGAAAGACGTACGGTAAAAAAGAATTAGCCACGAATCAGCGTGCTTCACTGCAAACATAGCCGAAATACGATAGTCGTCTGTCTCGAGGCGCTGCGTTAGATACAGACGACATCTGGCGCGAATGTCAGGAAACAAAAACTTTTGTAGAACGCAGAGCCACGGGCGGGTGGCAGCACCGTATCGTCTCAGCGAAGCGCAGGGAACAGCCGCGTTGCCGTGCATAGCGTCGCATAGTCAGCGAAGCGTAAGAAACAATATGGTCCTTAGAGTTACGTATCTATGGCATTCGTAGTAAAGGAGCACACTCCCTAATACTTGAGTATTTATGTTGCACCACAGATGCTGCTTTTAAATGCTAATGAATTTCTTAGTTGGGCTATCTCAGGCGTCCGTCGGGATCCGTCCACCACCCTCTCCGAGCAACAGCTGCGGACGCATGCATCCCTAGTAACCTCCTAAATGAGATTGCTTTCTCCAAAATGCCGGCGCCCCACCATGCTGGTCTAGTGGCTAAGGTAATCTACTGCTGACTCACAGGTCGCGGGATCGAGTCCCTGCTGCGGCGGCTGCATTATCGATGAAGACGGAAATGCTGTAGGCCCGTGTGCCCAGATTTGGGTGCACGTTAAAGAACCTCAGGTGGTCGTAATTTCCGGAGCCCTCCACTACGGTGTCTCTCATAATCAAATGGTGATTTTGGGACGTTAAACCCCACATATCAATACCAATCCAAAATGCCGGTGCTTTCTCCTAAATGGTTGCTCTCTCCTAAATGCCGCTTTCTCCTAAATGCTGATGATAAGACGACAATCTACCTCATGTCGCATCCACCGAGCAGGAATTAGAAGACAGGCGATCGCGATAATGCCTCCTAAACAAAAGAAGGTTCCGAATGCTTTTATCGTTGCTGTTATCGGGCGCTGGAATTTCACAATCAGAACTCGAACGGACGAGCAGCCGGGTTCTGCGCAGCCTGACTGAGGTGCTGGTAATTATATGATCTCAGTAAGTACCTGTTTTTTAATACATTATTTGTTGATTTTGCGTTCCGCACCACAATACGAATGTATATGATGCCGTAGTGGAGGGCTTCAGAAATTTGAACCATCTAGTGTTTTTCGACGTTCATTGACATGGATCTCTATAGCATTTCGCGTCCCTCAAAATGCGACTGCCATCGCCGGGATGGAAGCAGCGGCTTCTGTCTCAGAAACCGAGCCCCATATGGTTAACCGAAGCTTAATAGTTACAGAACCGTTCTTTCTGTGAGAGAGGTTTTAAACTTGCGAAAAGAAAGAAAATACTTTTTTGAAGGATACGACTCAAGCAGAACGTATAGAGATAACTTGAATTGTACTGTAAAAAAACCCTGCTGTGCGATAACAAAAAAAGTATCATTGCATACAGTGCGAGCAGGCGCGCGCCACGCGCAGAGAGTGATTAAAGAAATGGAGGAGTTCACGGTGCATCCGGTGGTCATAATATTTCTAATCGACTCAACTATTGTTTCCTTGTTTATCAGTGAAAATTTACTACGCCGTGCCATAAAAACAGCTCAGCCCTGAACTTCCCGTATTTTAAAACTGACGATACTTAAAACTGACTAAACCAACCAGATAAACCAGAATTCTGCGAGTTAAAAAAAAAGTTTTACGAAAGCCACCACGGCCAAACCTACACTTTTATCCGGGACGCAGCTCTACCGAGCTACCACTAGTATTTTCACACGGTACTGAAGCTAAGTAAAACAACTATTTCAGTCATATTATATCTTGCAACAATATATCTCATACCCCAATTACCACACATCAAATATTGGAAGAGTACTCGGTAAGCGAAATTCAACTAGCTCCGCTTCGAGAACACTGATTCAACGCCGAAGCTATAGTGAGGCTACCGAATTTCTTTGTTTCGCAGGTTTTTCACTTGTCTACTATCGCTGTTTTTTATTAAACTCTCTTTGTTAAAACTTGAGTTAGTAGTGTATTTACCGCTCTTTGTGACTACGATGTATGACGTGGCAGTACTGACGGTACGTACAATAACGCGCACGCCCTTTTTCGGACAAACTGTCACCTAATTACTATTTACTGGAAGTTGTGCCTAGTAAGATATACGCGATTTCTTTGGGAAATACACGTTCATGACTGTGATGATGAAAGTTTTGTGATAGGCTACGGAGATTTGTGTGTGCACATGCCCGCCTGTTCGGACAACTGCAGCCTTCATTTTTTAGTGGACCAGGTTGTGGTAGTAGGATCTACGCAATTAATGTTGTGCAGAATCATTGATGATGATTAACTGCGTTACCACGGACCCCGGACATAAAACGCTCGACTAAGAAGAGCTTATCAATAAATAAACAGGTATATTTTATCTTTTTGTGTTGTATGTACGTCCAGTTCGCCGCGTAACTTCTACGAGCCTACTCATTACGGGTTTTGGACTCTCAAAGGGGCCCTGCAACAGTTGTTTAAGTTGCCATGACACAGATTCACTAAAATAGCTTATTGCCTGTCGAATTTACAGACGCAAACCATGTTAGAATCCGACCAGTCTCGGCGAATTTATCGGACGCTGCGATTCCATTTTCTCTTCTTCCGTCCCGACGTTATAAGCAGAGAGGAATGACATGTGGGACAAAGGCACGGCACGCGTGCCTCCTGACCTTGTGTATTTTTTCTCTATTTGTCTTTCTTTTGAAACGCACGTCTCTTCATTGTGATCACGCACACACGAGTGGCCACGTCATGGCTTCCCGTGGTGGCCCTAGTAACTCCGAATCACGCCATGTTCAAATCAGTCAGCCTGCGACGGAGTGATTGTCGAGTATATTCGCAACTCCATAAAATTCTTCAACGTTTTGGCATCACTGGTCGTAAAAACAAAGATGGTTGCGTTTAATAGGGTCCACACGGCACTTTCACTTGGAGCTGCGCTGTAGATTCTCGATCGTGGCGTCGCATCACGTTGCTTCGTCGTCAGTGAAAGGGTGCTGACAGCCGGCCACCTTATTCTTATCGGTATGAAGGGTTTCACTGCAGAAACAGCGGGAACAGTTGCACAAGGAGTGCGAGAGAGAGAGTGAGAGAAGCAGAAGGAAAACCTAGCAATATAAGTAGAAGCAGAGAGTAAAAGAAACAAAGAAAGGGATGAAACTGTAATAAAGATAAATAAAGAGAGAAAGATATAGATATATATGTTGCCATATTCTCTGCTCTTGAAAGTTTTGTTATTGCCACTTTTCACTGTCAGTAATTCTCAGCGCAAACTGCGCCTGCAGTGTACGAGAAGCTTCGGGACTGCAGCAAATCATTTTGTTAAGATTACGCCCACTTCACAGATATTACAGACTATTCTGCAACCTACGTGGCCGCTAGCTATAACGCTAGAATTTTCGATGGTACTTGTGTAATTGCCGACGCATTCACCACTTGTCAGTTGATCGACAGCCGATGCTATTTTCTCCGCTATCAGTGTCAGCGTATTGCTGTAATCTGTCTTTACTTTTACGTGGCCACAAGTTCGGCTGAATAAACAATTAAGGTGGAACATCCAGTCTGCTTCCTTCGTTCACGTCATGACCCCATGACACCTGGTGATTGTGGTTTCAGGTGTTTCAGGTGTTTTTATTTTTGGGCATAACGCATACAGGGTTTGCCCGCGAGGTAAGGCAAAAGGAGGACTTAAACCCCGTGACTAGGCCGTACCTCGGTGGGGCAGCAGAGACAGCGGATTCGAAAGCTGCAATTTCACTAGAACACAATACGTCAACATGAACATAATCACTAGTACAATAAGAACATGATCGCTAACTACAGTAAGAACGTAATGACATTGATATAGTAACAGCAAGAACATAATCACTAAGCAACAAGAACATAACAATGCAGTGACCAGTAATGCTTACTTACAGTAACACTTAATACCAATGCTAATGCAGTAACCAAAGATATTAACATTTACACAACACATCCAATTCCGAAGCAAGAAACATGTTCATTATTGACTGTTTAAATTCATGAATTGTTTTACAACTTCTGGCTATTTTAACAACATTAGGATACATATTACATAAAGACATAGTTTCATACTCAATGGTTTGCATACCATAGTTTGTCCTGGCTTTCTTCATTACTATTGATGTGCGGCGTAAACTGTACCCTGTGTCTCGACTGAGGTACCGGTTTGAAAATGTCTCAAAGTTGCTGGAAACTTCTTTAAACAGCCGAATGCAAATCTTCGATCTGTAAGAGTTTCTAATGTCAAGGATATTGTAGCGCATCATTAATTTAGAAGACCCTATGTATTGATTTGAAGAGTTAAGCAAACGAACAGCTCGACGCTGTAGTACTGCTAGTTTTTCTATGTCGGTTTTGTTTCCGTTCCCCCATACTAATAAGCCATAGCTAATATGCGAATGTACAAGTGAAAAGTACAGTTGTCTGACGAACTTGACAGGCAGATAGCATCGGATTCGTCGTAGTAGACCAACAGAGCGTGCTACCTTGGAGCGGACCTTATTTAGGTGCTCTGACCAGCTTAAATTTTTATGAAACATAACACCTAGAAATGAATGGCTTGTCACGTGCTCTAGTTGCGATTCACAGTATAAAAGTTTTACATTGTAGCTTGTTTCCTTATTCTTAGAACAAAAAACCGTAAACTTTGTTTTCTTCGCGTTTAGGTTAAGCTGATTTACATATATCCATTAGTGAAGTTCTTTTAACCAAGAATTTGCAGTAACTTTTAGTTCCTGAAGGTCAGCACCATAAAAAAACACATTAGTGTCATTCGCGTACATGATCATTTCATCTGTGAGTGGAATGTTTGCTATATCATTTATATACGCGATAAACAATAATGGCCCTGAAATTGAACCTTGTGGTACCCCATATTTAATCGAGCTTTTGTCTGAGCTGTAATCCTGCAGGGAAGTATACTGCAATCGAGGATCAAGGTAACTATACTCATAAGTTCTAAGGCTGCGCCGCGAATGCCATATCGTAAAGCTTGTTAAGCAATATTTCATGGTTTATAGAATCGTAGGCCTTTCGAAAGTCTAAAAATATACCAATGGTGAGTTTTTTTTCAATATACTTATTATTGTATCTCTGATTCATTATAAAGCCATTTCGGCTGACTTATTCTTTCTAAAGCCATATTGTTTATCCGAAATAATACCTTTATCCAGTCGAAAGCTATTAAGGCGCTTATATATAATACGCTCAGCTATTTTTGAAAATAGTGGGAGTACTGAAATCGGTCTGTAGTTGTTTAAGTCATTGTGATTCCCACCCTTAAAGATTACTGCAACACGAGCTAGCTTCATTTTTTCAGGAAAAATACCAGTGGACAGTATACTGTTGCAAATATGTTCCAATAAACCGCATATTATGTGAGCAACTGCTTTAATAGGTTGAGCTTTGATGCCATCCTCTCCAGCGTCTGACTTGTTACTCAAGGAATTAATAATGGAAAAAATCTCACTTTGAGATGTAGGCGTAAGAAATATGGTCTCGCTGACACGATTACCAATGTAACTTTCATAATTTCGATTTTGAGAAAAACCAAATATAGAGGTTGGAGCACCAGCATTGATAAAATCGTTATTAAACAGATGAGCTGCATTATTACCGCAGTACTTAACATCATTTACAACAATCTCTGACGGCACATTTTGCGAACAGGAACCTATTAGCTCGCGGTATATGTTCCACATTCTACGACCATCACTCATGGAAGTATCAAATTTACGCGTATAGTCATCAGATTTTGCTTTCTTCAGATCACTGTTGAGTTTGTTTCGGACTTGTTTGAATTCTTTTAATATGTTGGGGTCTCTTGTCTTTAAGAAGTGACTGAATAATTTGTCTCTGTGTTGAATCCGTTTATAAAGTTCATGATTTACCCATTCCTTTCTAACTCTTTTAGGCCTGACCACAGGGGAGAAAGGAAATGCTACATTGTATATTTCTTTCACTTTGGACACAAATAGATCATACGATGCTGAGGGATTTCCTTCAGCATAAACATCAGACCAATCTGCATTGGAAAGTAACGTTTGAAATAGCTGTATACTTCGACTATTTAAAACACGCTTGAAGTTGTGATTTCTATCAATGCGCATAGAGAATGGCAATCCAGCAAATATCGGCAAATGATCACTTATGCCAGAGCTTAGCACTGCAGAACATGTTTCGTTTTTTGTGGAAGAAGGAAAACATAAATCAATCAATGTTTTTGAACTCGGGGTTATCCGCGTATGAAGTTCTATAAGGTTTTCACAACTATTTGTTAACATAGTTTCAATAAGTTGGATACTTTCATTATTTTTTGAAAGTAAGTCAACATTGAAATCACCAACAATATACTAATGGAATTTCTTCATGTTAGCAAGTTAAAGCACTGAGTACATATAATGAAGTAATCTTGTTAGCGCATCTTGCGGGGGGCGGTAGACAGCAACAATCAGAATGTTTCTAGAAACTACAGCAACACATTCAAAATCATCGGTCACACACGTAAATTCAGGCAAGATTTCGCAACCATGGCATTCACGAGCATACAGAGAAACGCCACCGCCTCGTTTTCTGGAACGATAAACTGAAATGTGCTTATAACCCGAAAAATGTATGACGTCATGCTCAGCCGCGTACCACGTCTCTGAAAAAGCTAGGAAGTCAAAGCAACAATTTAGTTGCGATTGGTATGTCTCCATGTCAACTTGCTTATTTCTTAAACTTTGCGTATTCACATGGAACAGTGTAAGCCCTTTGTCACAAAAACAGCTATTCTTCGCTACCAAGTTGTTAAAAGATGCAGCACTGTGATAAGATTCCATATTTGTGGAAGTTGGCGGCGTTTTATAATCTTAAACAATTTTTTCTAAGTCACTTTCCGTGGCCAGCCTTATTGCGTTCGCATTGGGCTGCTTGCGCACAAAGATAGTTCCCTTTGAACTCCAAACGAATTGATAGTTCAATTCCCTTGCCCGGTTTTTCGCAAGCCATAGTAACCGCTTGTTTGTAGGAGTCAGGTTATCAAAGAATTTATTACCTTGTGGTTTGCTCCCGAGATTTTTCTTCTTTTAGAACCACGCAGTTTGTAATGTTCTTGTGGCAAAGTGCACAAGAACGACAGGGTCCCTACCCTCTTTTGCACGCAGACGGTGCATTCCGTCAATATCGTTTTCAGATAGTGACGGCAGGTCAAGCTAAGCGGCAATCTTATTTATTTTTGTTAGCAGGTTCTCTCCTTCTCGTTGAGCCAGACCATGAATTTCCATGTTCCGTCTGCGGCTGTACTGTTCTAGAGCGTCCATTTGTTCTTTTAATTTTGAAAGCACTGTCACATCTTGCGACTGTTCAACAGCCTCTATTCGGTGGCGTAATTCACCGATACCTTGTTCCTGCCGATTTACAGCATCTTTAAGGTGATTGTAGGTATCAGACAAATGCTGCACTGACCTTTCGATGTTCTGCACAGTTTCTTGCAAGCACATCAGTTTATCTAACTTTGCTTCTAGTGCTTGATTTGCGACAGCTTTTTGTTTATTTCAGCAAGCTCAGTTTGAAGGTTCACAGAGTGGCCTGCTGTGTCAGTGTTCCCTTGAGCAATCTTACATGTAGGACATCTAAGCGACTTTTTAGTCGCATCTTTCATCGTCTTAAACGACCTAGCTGTGATGCTGCTACATTTCCCGATGTGGAAGTCACCGCTGCAGTCGACACATCGCATGATGACACCATCATCACTAAACGCTGTTTTACAAAAAGAACAAGCCTTTGCAGTCAATTTCGCTCGAGGGAACTGATACACATGTGAAGACAATTTAAACAGTTTTCAGGACAGCAGCAGCAGCGGAAGTGGTGAGTGATAAATAAGAATGCCAAAATAATATTGCAGACACTTTTCACTAACCTGCAAGAATATCAGGCGTGCGTTTAGATGGAATCCACCCACGCCAACCGCTACCGCTGCTGCCCGAGTGAGCTCGTTGGCCAGATGTCGAACCTTTTGTAGGCTCCGTCAGTGGTAAGGTCACGTGTCTCGGTAAGGGTCACGTGCCTCGGCGATCCGTAGTGGCAGCAGTTTGTTGCGAACCAATTTGATTCGTTAGCGCAAAATCGTCCAGCGATAATTGTCTGCAAGAATATCAGGCGTGCGTTTAGATGGGATCAACCCACGCCAACCGCTACCGCTCCTGCCCGAATGGCTAGCTCACTGATTTCCGGCCTATGTACAGAACGCCCCCCTCCAGCTGTGAGCAGAGCCCACAGCGTGAAGAGGACGTTGAAGGCAACCTCGATCAGTGAGCTAGCCACAGGCAGTGAGGGCTACATTGAGAGTACGAGGCTCTACCCGTTAATATTCGCAAGCCCTAGACGACCACCGCTACAGCGACTACTATGACAGCCCCTGTGCCAATGCCCACCACGGTCGTAATCCAGCAAGCAGAGCACCACGGTCGTAATGCAGCAAGCTGACCTTCCATGGATCATCATGTGAAGAAGCGGAGACCTGGCTGGAGGCGTATTACCAAGTAGCCGCCTTAAACCAATGGGACTTGGAAGAAAGGCTGCGTCACGCCTATTTTTATCTGGAAGACGTGGCGAGGACATGGTGCGAGAACCACAAGTCGTCACTTCAAACCTGGGAACTTTTCTGTGGCACATTCCTCGAGACAGCCACGAGCGTCACCCTAAAAGAAAGGGCGCCGCTTCTTTGATGGAAAGACAGGCGCAGCTTTCGAACGAAATCAACAAAATCTTTGCAGAAGAGATGATTCGTCTTTTCCGACTCACCGACCCTGACATGACCAAGGAAAGGAAGGTGCGTTTAGTCATGCGAGGGGCAAAGCAAGACTTGTTCGCTGGACTAGTGCGGAAACCACCCAAAATAGTTCAAGAGTTTGTCTCGGAGGCTACGAAAATCGAGAAACCCTGGAATGAGTGCCTGCCAGTACGATCGCCGATCGATGCAAGACAGCGCAGCTGTTCACACGCCCTCAACTCTGGCGACCTACGAGAAACGATCCGACCGATCGTGCGGGAGGAGCTATAGAATCTGCTGCCTTCATCGTAGGCTCAAGCGGACGCGATTGCCGACATCGTCCGCGAAGAACTTGGCAATCACTTGTAGTTTCCGAAGCACCGCATGCAGCCTCAGCCGCAAGTGATGAGCTACGCCGCTGCGGCCCGACGCTACGTCCCCCATCCGCACACACATTAACGCACCACTCCGCCGAATTTCTATCGCCAGACGCCGGATCCGGACAGCTGGAGGTCATTTAGTACCAGCCGTAATCTGCACAGCGAGTGTCTCTATTAACAACCAGATTTACCCCACAGGCTTTGTAGTCCTACAACGTTGCTGCAGAGACATGATTGTTGGTATGGAAGTATTAGGCCTCACGGTGCAGTGACCAACTTCATATCAAAGTTCATAACGCTATCGACAGAAAAAGCACTGCCGGCGCACGCCACCAGGAAAACACGCCTAAAGTGTGCTGGAAGGACAAGTCACAATTCCCCTTGCCTCAGCGTCAGCATTTCCGTCGGCACACAGATATAAACAAATATGCAAGGCGTCATTGAAGGCGACCAGTACCTGTTGATCAACAGCGAGATTTGTTTCGCCAGAGGAATAGCCAAGCTGCTAGAAAGGAAAGCTATAGTGACGCTTTCGAACTTCAGCAATGAATTCAAGCACGTGAGCAAAGACACCATGGTTGCCTACATTGAAGACATGGTGAAAGCCAGCAACGCTTTCACCCTCGTCGAGTATACTGAAGCTGCTACGACAACCCAAGCTTGTCAACTAGCTTTTGACGTTAACGCAAGCCTTCCGACGCACAAGCAAGGACAGCTCAGAAGTCTGCTCTGACAATACAAGGAGTCTTTTTATCGTGCCGAACATTCGACAAACCCCAGTCACAAAACATCGCATTCTAACAGAAGAGAGTGCCAGGCCACTCCGAAAAGCTCGTACAGAGTGCCGACGCGAGAACGTGACGCCATAACGAAGGAAGTCGACGTAATACTATGCGACGACATTATCCAGCCTTCAAAGAGTCTATCGTCATTCCCTATCGTGTTAGTCAAGAAGATGGACGCAACCCTACGTTTTGCACTGAATATCGCGGCCTGAAGAATGTCACGAAGAAGGATGTGTATCCTCTCCCCCGGAGAGACGATACCTTGGATCGACTTCACAATGCGAGGTACTTTTCTTCGATGGTCCTCAAGATCGCCTATTAGCAGATTCAAGTCGATGAGAGAGACTGAGAAAAAAACTGCCTTCAATACACCGGACGGCCTGTTTCAGTTCAATGTCACGCCCTTTGGTCTTTGCTCGGCACCCGCGACTTTCCAACGCGTCATGGATTCAGTACTGGCCGGCTTGAAGTGGCAGACTTGTCTTGCATGCCTGGACGACGTCATGGTGTTTTCCTCAAACTTAGACGCACACTTCAGGCGCCTTGAAGCTGTGCTGCAAACAATCAAGAACTCCGGACTCACCATGGTGCCAGAAAAGTGCCACTTTGCATGTGAAACGCTCTTGTTCCTGGGCCACGTCATCAGCACATCTGGCGTTCGCTCCGACCCACAGAAAACTGCTTCTATCGCCTTCTTCCCAACCCCAGAATCGTTCATTAGAGGCAGTGGTGATCCTTACTCAAAAGCACTCATTCGCGACAATTTATGTAAAAGGTATGCAGACACAGGCAGCGCTGCTGTGCAGAAAGACCCCACTGGCAGAAACTTCTTGCCAACCAGCATTAGCTCCGAGGGAGAGTATGGTGGGCGGGGTGGTCGCAGTGACTGTTTGCAAACAAGGATAGGTCTATTGTACGAGGTAGAAAGTGAAAACTTAAGCGCATAGATTCTCGTGTCATAAAGTAAAATAGCATACGAATGATTGATACGCGGTGACACTTGGGCGGGGAAGGCGGGTAAGGGTTACAAGTATAAAGTTGCATTCATGTTCAGCGCTTTGTTACACACTTGGTTCAGAAACTTCAGGCGTGCTATCAGTCTGCACCTCGACAGGATAGCTTCTGATGGTTAGCCATGTGAAGCAACACAGTCACTGATTGCATCCTCTGGTTGCACGAATAAACAAAAATGACTTCTACTCCCTGGATTCGTCGTAGCTCACCAAGACGCTTTTGATTGGACTGGGTCCAGGTAAAACTAGCGTAAATTTGGCTTGGGCGTACTACTGGTTATATGACATCAGCTCTGTTTCAGGCAGAGTATCTCTTACCTTTGGTCACAGGAGGCCCAGCTTACGTGCAGCTGAACGACGCATGTTTTCGATATGCTTCTTCTAGGTTAGATTCTATTATTTATTTACAGTATCTTAAAGAGCGCGCGACAGACATTGTTTGAAGGGGCGGTGCACAATATACGTGAGAGATGTACATACATGGGTAAATATTGATTACTAGAGAAAATACAATTGAACTCATGAACATATATGAGGACAATACATACTAGAAAAGTAAGTTAGAATATGTGAAGGTGTACTACAGAAGATAATAGGTAAAAAAGACACGCGAACATAAATAGCAAGTAATTGCTTAGTGATTAAATTCGAAGTAAAGCTTATCGCCGATACCTTTCCCAATCAAACGACAGTGCTTCATTCAACCTATGGGAGTTCTTGATTACAGCGATTCGATACCCACTACATTAATTGCTTTACCTGTTACGCATTATGATCTCATTTTCTCTTGCAGCTATGCGGCTCTGGACTTTCATTGGTGTTGCCTTGGCAACTGCCTCACTGGTGGGCTCGCAAGGACCACCTGGGGACCAGATACTTTTTCTTCCGGGTCTGTCTGAGCAACCATCTTTCAAGCAGTACTCGGGATTCCTGAACGCAGGAGCGACGCGAAAGATGTTCTACTGGTACAATTTTAAATATCTAATAACGCACACATTCGTACGAAGGAGAAATGCGGGGACCTTAAATTCGATCAATTCACAGTGAAGGCGCACCGTAGCTGTTTTGTATTAGTCAACATAGAATATTTTAACCATTCCCTTATACCACTGAAATATTGTGAAGATTTCCATTCCTTCTCAACTACGCATGAAAATTAATAGGCTGAGTGTTTAGAAAAAATTATGGCTTAAGCAGTGATGCATAGCAAAAAATATTTATTGATTAAGAGTAATTATATGGTGAAGGCATACTTGAGCAACCGAACTTCGTCTGGTCACACTACAGACTTACAAAAGTGGATAAAAGGACCTTTCCACCGATCTAGGTTAAACTTTATGCATGAGTGTAGTTTGTTTATGTGTGGTGAGCCTCTGTTGTTCTGATATATCTTTGTTGAGCGAGAGGGCCGTTTTTCGACTAAAAAAATGTATTTGGTACTCTGCTATGGGAGAGTAGAAACCATCCCAGTTATGTCGAACCTGTGTGTCAGGAGAGAGTGTTTACGGATTACTATGCTGAGTAAAGCTGGGTTTTAAAATTTTCTCTTTACCTAAGTTACTATCAGTAAAGTATCTTTGTGTATACAAAAAGTGTTGAACGATTCAGCCTACTTCGTTCTCTACTATGCGGCAGCTGAAAGCCATCCACTGAGCCTCACACTCAATAAGGCCGTGTGTAATATGTGTTTAGAAAACGTTTATTCTATTGTTGAACGCAACAAACCTATCAAACGAGCGTCTATACAACAAGCACAATAACATACAAATGACAAAGAACAACATACATGACACATTTAAACAAAGGTGTCCAAGGACGTAGGGTGTCCCTAACCCATGTTACTTATGACTACATACACTGAATTTATACACTAATCACAATATGTGTTTAAAAAAAGTGTTGTGTTTAGAAAAAAATTGTTAACGATTTAGAGTACTTGGTACTCTACTATGGGAGAGCGTAAATCCGCCCCGTGGCCTCCTAAAAGAAATGTTTAGCGATGGACAGTGAAAACTGCAAATGTGGCAAGAAGCGCTAACCACGATGACGGCGGCGGCTGTCATTTAGAATGTATCATTGCGACCTGCAGGGTAGCAATAGTGAATGTTCTAAACGTACGCTGAGCTGATTACAGTATTCAGGTCATAGCGGCTCACTAGTAATGCACACTCCTTGATTTTGAACAGAGCAATGGACCTCTATAATGTACTGGTGAAGAACAATAAGTAGAGCAGCTTCACGCTGCCGGTGCGAGGACTGAAATAATCGCGGAGCGGGAAAGCTTTCTTCGTCCGTCAGATTTCTTCGTATTTCGTATTTGTTGTTTATTCTTGTTCTCCTTGTTTCTCGTTGTTTCTTTTATTTCCTCTATTTCCTTGTTATTCTCTTTTCCAGTTCTTTTCTGTGCTTCTTCTTTACATCTATTCGTCTTCCTAGTTGTTCATTGTCATTCAATTTCGTTCTATATCTCAAATCTTTCATCTTTCTAAATTTTCACACGTGGCCTTGCCTTCGCCACGCCAGCATACCACAGTATACGACACCCCGGGCTCCTCCAGATGATATCATCTCTGTAGAGGCCCAGGTCCTACAGTCACAACCACATGCCATCATTGTCAAGGCGCTCGAAGAACAAGAGGCGGAAGAGTGTTCTTTGGCTCTGGCGCTATGCTACGGCCTTGGTATTTATGCTATGCTACGTTATGGCCTAGAATGGGAACAGTTAGGGATAAGGGTTAATGGAGAGTAGCTTAGTAATCTGCGCTTCGCCGATGACATTGCATTGCTGAGTATCTCAGGGCACGAATTGCAACTCATGATTACGAAGTTAGACAAGGAGAGCAGAAAGGTGGATCTTAAAATAATCTGCAGAAAACGAAAGTAATGTACAACAACCTCGGAAGAGAGCAGCGCTTTGCGATAGGTAATAGTGCACTTCAAGTTGTAAAAGACTATGTCTACTTAGGGCAGGTAATAACCACGGAGCCAAACCACGAGATTGAAGTAGCTAGAAAATAAGAAGGGGGTGGAGCCCATTTGGCAAGCACTCTCAAATTATTACGGGTAGATTACCACTATTCCTCAAAAGGAAGGTATATAACAGCTTCACCTTGGCAGTATTTAGCTATGGAGCAGAAACCTGGTGACTTACAAAGAGTTCCGTTTAAATTGAGAACGACACAGCGAGCAATACAAAGAAAATTGGTAGGTGTTACCTTAAGAGACATGAATAGAGCAGAGTGGATTAGGGAACAAACAGGGGTTAAAAATATCATAGGTGAAATCAAGAAGAAGAAATGGACATGGGCCAGGCATGTAGCGCGTACACAGGATAACCACTGGTCATTAAGGGTAACTAATAGGATTCCCAGAGAAGGCAAGATGGTTAGGGGAGACAGAAGGTTAGGTGGGCAGATGAGAATAAGAAGTTTGTAGGTATAAATTGGCAGCAGCAAGCACAGGACCGAGTTAACTGGCGGAACATGGGAGATGCCTTTGTCCTGCAGTGGGCGTAGTCAGGCTGATGATGATGATGATGATGATGATGATGACGACGACGTTATGTTTAGTGATGCCGACAGCGTAGAGTCAGAGCATACTACATCCAGGTCCCCTAATTTTTGCGAACTTAAAATGTCTTGCTCTAAATGGAAATGTAGTTTCAGACATAGATAGTAGAACTTGTCAATCGTGATCTTAGGTAGCGCAAACAGGCACAGCATACTGAGTTGGCATGAGGCTCGAGCACCGATTCCAGTATATAGGTAACGTTTTATCACCATAGAGACGCCCGTATATTTTGTAGATGAGAAGAATATCCCTAGATTCACTTTTCAGTGTGAATATTCAGGTTAATTCAGATTTAAAGAAGACTAAAATGGTTTGACCTGTGACTAATTTCTTCACTTTATTTGCGGTAAATGCCAAGACATTAACAGCTACTGAAGGCCTTTTTTTTCTCATTTAGGTACATATTGCGTGAATGCATGGTTGAGATTGCACGGCAGAGTTGATTGAGAGTGTGTGACACCTTTTGTGCACGCGCATGCAGCTTGTGATGTAGGGGTGAACGATGCAGCTTTGAAAGCCCTTCTCGTACGAATAAATGATGAGTAGTGTATCTGCTCGATGCATATTCATGTTCATGCAAGTTATCCCTTCATCAGAGTATTGCTTTTCTTCAACTGCACTGTCCAACCGCTATTTCGCCGGAATCATATGCAACGTGTACGATATAGATTTGAAGCACAAAACGGAATCGAAGAACGTGTAATGCGCTTAACAGAATAAAATAATTGAAATAGACTTTTTTGATTAAGTTATCGGAGGAAGCAGGTAACAGAACCATATCAGCCTTTCTTCTGTGCACACCGAAAAAGAATGTTCGGGGAAAACGAGGTTCTTCGAGTAGCAAGCAGTCAACTCGAATACTGGCAACATTACGTCATCATAGGCCATAATTACGACGCCGACGTCGACGAAGACGTAATGAGACGGCACAATGATAGCACGCACACATTCGCTCTGGTATAACGTGACTTTTCGGTCACTTTTATTACTCAGGTGTGTTTCTTAACACAGGCAAAGTCCCACGAAATATCGCTTGGTCTCCCAAAATCTCTGAAAGTTCCGTGACCTATGAGAATTTAAACATTGCTACAAAAACTTTAAGGTTTGTAGCGAGTCAAGAAACACCCGAGAAGGACCCCTTGCTATTGTGGCTGGATGCGGGGCCCGGATGCAGCTCCATGGTCACCATGTTCAAAGAACACGGACCGTTCCGTGTTGCCGACAACGGAAAGAGCCTCGTCGAGAACGCTTACAGCTGGAACAAGGTCAGACATGTTAGCACTGTAACCCTGCAAATAGATATTCTACACAGATCTGGGTAGTAGTGTGGCCTTTGTTTCTGATTAACTATTCGTACGGAATGGGGTATGTAGGTAGAGGGCGAGACGGAGCTTCTTTAGAAAAAATTATTCACGATTTCATAACTATTGCTAATTAAAAGTACCGTCAAGTGGAAGGACTGCAAGAAAAAACCGAAAATTTGCACAAAAAATTAAATGAACTTTCTTCATGAACGATTGGGTCGGCTGAGTAGATATAAATCTCGCAAGAGTGTCCCGAGAGTACAATCGAATTAAAATTAAATAATACAGAACGGACTTGTATCTTTATTTGCGTATTAGGAGCTTTTGCCTTAAGAATTAACATAAGGAAAATAAATATGGGATGAAGAAGAATACGTAGACCTAATTGAGTGTGGAAACCTCCGTCATAGGAAAAGAAAATTGAATGTGTGAGCGTTGGGAGACTCTACAATTATTGAAAACACGTATGCCTTTCGCAACGCACCGAAACTTTGTGGATCACGTGACACTTGTGGAAAAGAATATTTTTAAAAATACGATCTGACAGTTCCCTTTGATTCAAGTTTGCAGCTTTGGTCGACCAAAAAAAAATGCTTAGAAAACGAAAGCCATGTCATCCTACCACAGCACTTACCTGAACTCTCCTTTCAAGAATTATAGCTACCATCACTTACGCCTAGAGCGAAAATACAAAGAGTAGTCTCAAAGAACCACTAGACTAGTATTGGCTCAATCATTATCAGTTGAACACAGAGTGCGCACATAATATTATTATGTGGTGTTTTACGTCTCAAAACTATGATACGATTATTAGAGACACCACATTGAAGGGTTCCTGAAATTTCAACCATCAGATGTTTCGAGCATCTGTGCACTGACATCCCACACTACACGGGCCTCTATGAATTCGCCTCTATTGAAATGCGACTGCCGCAGGGGGAATCGAGCCCACTACCATCGGGTCAGAAGCCAGGCACTCTATAGACACGGATTCATGACAATTAGTACTATAGAAAATTTCAAAGAAGGTCATTAGGCTATACAGACGAAGGTTGACAAAATTTTACCAAAACAGGAAGGCCAATAACTAGATGCCACAGAAGAAGCACTTTTCAGTGGTTTTAGTTTTTTGATGTGCTTGTCTTAGTCGAGCTGTTTGAACCTACGTTCAGGATACCAATCAGCTTGTTTTTGTCAACTAGCTACTGTGTAGTTATTCAAGCAAAAAGAAACTTTTATGACGTTCTTTTTTCACATTGGCATACCTTACAAACATTTGTACACAACACGGAATGATGGATAACTTATTAATAAAGAACACATTACAACAAGATTGTTTACATAATACGTAGAGGTGTCTAAGTGAAGCGTATCAATGAAAAACATAAACAAAACAAAACAGCTTGCCAATGTTTACAGCTTGCCAATGTGCTCTACTTGGAGGCACCCGCATCTGTCGGCTTTTCTTACGACCTCGCGGGTAACTACACCAGCAACGACGACTCGACGGTAGACGACATACAAAGTGCTCTGACGGACTTCTTCAACAAGTTCAGTAGCTTAAAGGAGAATAATTTCTACCTCTCCGGCAAGGGAAGCGCCGCCACCTATGTCACCATCTTGGCATCTCGACTCCTGGAAGATCCTAAAGGAATCAAGCTGAAGGTAATCACGATAATTTTTGTTAGTGGATTCTCATTCTAATATTAGACGTAACTTTTGGAGTTTACTTTTATGCTCTGACAGAAAAAAAATTGAAACAGTTCACGTCGAGATGTATATTCACATCGATGCTAAGCGCATTGAAACAATGGAGCCACCCACTCTACAACAATAGTGATAGAACATCATGACGTCATTTTGACGATACTATTAGTTTGCTGATTGTGATTTTATTGGGTCGGTGCCATCCCGAAGTAAGTATAAGCGATTTTACATAAGACAAATGAGTTCCTCCTCTTTGAACTGTGAAGACAATGTTTTCTCATACTTGTTATCATCTTCAAGAGAGTTGATAAAGCCATGAAACGTGAAATCTATGAAAGCAATCATTTTTACGTGTATATGCCCACAGTATTCTTGGGTGGTTAGTTGTTGAAGAAAAAAAAATAGCAAGTTTAACAGCCTGATATTGTGACGCTGACAGACATGCGTACAAGTCATAAAAGCCATTACGGGATGGGGAATCGAGAAGCAGGACGCCTATTTAAGCATTCTAATATCGTGGAGCACTCTTTAATTATGAAACTCAGCAATTTTCCTGTCTTACAATTTCACGCTTTGTAGGGGTTGGTTGTATTACCTTTAATGAATTTTGTACTGTCGTCGTAACCTGACTCCTTGAGTTTTCTTACCTTAGTTAGTATGCCTTGTAAATGTTCACCTGTTTTATCGTTTCTTTGTGATGATACGAAATGTTCACCTTCGACATTTTGCGAGGTGCCTATAGTTGACAGGGCGACCTAAAACGTGTGAAAGTTTCTGTGCGTACACCACTACCTACGTTCTTATGCCATTAAGTAGCCGGTAGTCAGATAAACTAACACATTCACTCGGTTTCCGTTTACCAGGGATATGCTATTGGAAACGGTGCATTAGACTTTCCCTCTAACGGGAACTCTCTGCTCCTCTTCGGACAGTATCACGGGATACTCGACCCAGTGTGAGTAGCCAGCTTCGGGAAACTGGCTTGTTCCTTTCTTGTAAACATTTCCAGTGTGAAAGTGGCACTACGTGTGCATATCCAATGTGCGAATTTTTCAGAATATTTTAATTCTTTTACGGGCATAAACAGTCGGTAACTGATATATGTCTGTTGTTTCATTTTCTTGCCCTGTCTTGCAGGTATGCTTGTAAAGCATGTTTCTTCTTTATTCTGCCTATACTTGTAACACACTTTTTTCTTATGCTTGTAACACTTTTTTCCTCCTTATTCTACCGCGAAGGTCATTTTTACTTTTAAGTCACATCAATTACTCCCTTTAGAACACTTTGAGCTTTATAAATACGCTCATTCAGAGTCATGCGTTTCACGCATGCGTGCACCTCACGAACGAGCTATCCTAGGACCTGTAGCATTTTAAATAAATACAATCATCATTAGATTTTTGTCGCAAAAACACAATATGATTTTGAGCCATGCTGTAGTGAAGGAATTTGAAAATTTCATATAAGCTGGTGTTAGCGAAACGAGCAGCAGAATATAAATGGACGTGCCACTAGTGTTTCGCCGTCATTGAAATGAGACCACTGTGGCTGTCGGACGTGAGAGGTACTGACAATGGCGTGGTTGTGCCAGCGAAGATGAACTTGAGATTGGCTTACATGCAATGTCAAGAAGCCTTCACATTCACAAAACAGCACATGGCAGGAAGCCAGACATTGAACCACACGTTTCGCGTGTTTCTCACGGTACCAAAATGTGACCAGGCGCCAATGTCTCTCTTTGATGTTCTCCAACAAACCGCAATTTTCTCAAGCACAAATCTCTTCAATATACTTCTTTTGTTTCTTTATGTCCGCAGTATTAACAGTAACAGCCGGAGTGCACCTAAATGTACAGCATCGCCCCGGGGACATCGAGCTACGCAAGATGTGGATAGAACGACAGTCTGTAGTTATATCCCCATCGCATGTCCATTGCTGCTGGTTCCCGTTGTAGCAACAGTAAAACGCTTGCTTACGCACTAAGTCTAGGCCAGCTGCGCAAGTAGGAAAGCTGCTCTGGGTAGCGGGCCAGTGCAACTCGTAGAAAATTGTTTGGCAGCACAGGAGGACAGGTGAGACTAATCCCTTCCCCCTGATGTACAAATCTAAACACCTAAGCGTAGACGCCTTGAAGAGTTGTTGCAGTACCTCACGATGGTGCGTACAGTGTTGAATCAGTTTAGGAAAAAGATAGAGGAGAGAGAAAACCACGTTTCTTTAACAGCAGGGCCACACCGTGAGCAGTACGGTCGATGTTCACCATGTGTCGTAGAAAAGGAAATGCTGTGTGTGAGTGCATTTGTACGTGCGAGTGTATGTGAGTATGTTACGGCCCAGCAGGTGGAGTAGAATGTACTACGAATAGCCAGGCTAACATATCCAGCATTTAATTTGGTCATTGCCTTCTCTCTCTTTCTCTCTCTGTCATGTCTCTGCAAGCGTAAATCACTACTTTACTTACGTATATTTGCTTCCGGAGGGATAATATTCCAAGTTATGGAACTCGTAATTAACGTAGTTTTTGCACACCTCTCATTGTACAACAGGACGTGGAACCAGCTGCTGTCATCGTGTTGCAATGGAAGTGCATCCGAAGAGACTTGCAGCTTCGTTGAGCCGCCTTTCATATCAGTGGAATGTGAGACTGCAGTACGTACATATAAATGCTATAACCAGCATAGATAAATCCTTCCACCATTCTGCTGAGACCGGGAAACGCCAAACATCTGTGCGCATAAGATTTATCTAGCGTGCGTAGTGTACCAAATATAGCACACTTCAGAACGGCTTGTTGAAGAGAAAGAAAGAAGTGGAAGTATAAAGGATCATTTTTCTTATTAGGAGATGATATGAATGAGAACAGACATTGATCACAAGAAAAATACAGGGGATGTTATTTGCAGTTCTAATGTAAATGCAAACAAATAAAAGGGGACGACAAGTTGCGTTGCCGTTGGCAGGGGCCGAACCAGGGGCTATTAAATAATGCGTCCAATGTTTTACTAACTGAAGTACAGAGGTAGCCATCCATAAGTTCACTCTATGGGGTACATACGTGCAATTAAGCCTGAGAGTGTTAGCCTTGCTAGTAGCCACGATGGCGAGTGTGAAACACTATCTTTTTCTGACCCCTGGTGCAGCATAGACAGTGCAATTATTAGCAGCGAGCATTTGACAAGTAATTGACAACATACCACTAGAAGGCATCAAGGCCGAAAAAATGAGACTTGCTCCACGAATTAAGGATGAAAGGAAGGAGAATTAAGGGCTCGTTGTTTTATTTTTTGTTGTTTTTGAGAACTGCACAATGAGAACTAACACAAATTCAGTTCAAGGAATGTTGAATGTTAGTAGTAATTGGGATGTAAATTAAAAAAAAAGTTGTCGTCAAACTAAATTTTCTCTCATTCACATAAAGATACTACTAACAATACCCACTGTAATTCCATTTCCATAATTTTTTCTTAGCTCTCATTATTATTTTCATTGAAAGAAAGTGGTTTCACACCAGCTTTCAAAGCTATAGCGCAATTTCGTTACCTAGGTTTAGGTAATAATGACAACATTGAAATGATTATTATTTTTAATATTTATTGGCGTCTTACGTCTCCAAACTGCGACATGATTACGAGTGACGTCGTGGCGGATGGCTCCAAAAATTTTGACAAACTGAGGATCATGAACGTACACCTGAATCTAAGTAGACCGGCCCTAGCATTCCACCTCCATCAAAATTAGGCCACCACGGCCTGTATTCAAACCCGTGACCTTCTGGTCATAACCACCAGACCATCATGGCGGGCCTTACATTTGACTTGTCACAATGAATCATTCAAAGCATTGCTTTGGCAAAAGTGACCTTTTGTAAGCATATATAGTATTTATTTGATTTGTGTACCTATAAACAGAAGCGTATCGATGTAGTTCTCTACTTGAACTATGCTTTGCTACCCAAGCATCCTCTGCTTTCCGCAGGTGGAAATTGCGGCACACTTGATCATCGAGAGAGGCCTCAACAACAACGACCTTTATGATAAGTGTGTCGGCTTTCATCCTAACCAGAAGAGTGGGTCAAAGATGGAGCGTGGAACGCAATACGCCACATTTATTACACCACGCCTCCGGGCACAGCAGTTAGTGCTGCGAAGCCTGAACGTCAAAGCATGGGTGAGTGAAGTTTTATTCTATGGGGGCGGAAATTTGAGAGAACTTAAGGTCACCATGTAGAAGAAAATTAATGAAACTCATTAAATTCAAAATTATGTTCAGGGAAAGCCAGTGGCCATTCGACTGAATATATTGCGCTTTTTTTACTCGTTTTTAAACACTCTTTCAGCAATCACGTGAGGGTGCGAACGGGAGGGGCCACAGCTGGCACCGTTCTAGCACACGGAAAGACTGACGGACGCGAGCATGAGCCATTAAATGCTTTCGCCTTATTATTAGTAAGCAAATCAGTGCTGTTTTACGTGTGCATTGTAATATTAAACGGTAGCAACCTATTGGAAACTCAAACTATTTTTAGCGAGAAGCTAGGCTAATTGAAGAGCGAATGATTCAGCGTTTTACTCGTCTTTGTTCTGTCAGGCGGTGCCTGGTGGCCACTTCAGCCACTTCAGCTGCGTCCAGAAAGTTGACCTCAAAGCTATGTCTGTTTAGTACGTTCCCCCGCGCTGAAGGCGAAGAACAGGACATAAGATTTGGTGGTAGGCCTAACTTCAATGCGAAGAAGATACCGCATATAATCAAGTAGGGTCATGACCTCTTAATAGCCAACGGCCATAACTTTTCAGCGCCATATTGAAAGAAACAAGAGGAATTTGAAACTATACGATGTTAGAACAAAGCTTCTTCCAAAATACGGGGCTGTATTTAAAGCAAATGTTGCTGCTACGTCTAGCAGCACCAGCAAACATGCGACTGGTGACATGGATCACAACACAAAGCATCTGCATTGATGGGCGATACAAAAAGTGCAGATTTCATTAACGCCTATATGTATTTGCAGCGGTAAGAGTATCGAAAGTTCCTTTTTGGTACAGACAGATTGCATGTATACCATGTATAGGCTAGGAACTTGTATGAAAGCCACCTATCACTCGTGATTAGTGGCTACTTTAATAGAACAAGCGCAAATTCAGCTATCACATGTGGATTTATATTTATTAATCATTTCGTTCAATAGTGTACTGACGTGTCCGGGTAGCAACCATCAATTCCTGCGACTAAATATCAATCCGAAATGTTGGCGTTTTCGTCGGAGTTCATGCCAGGAAATGAAATGTAGTAGTTAGTACAGAAGAGCGTCTAGCAGCTGCTACGATGGTGCGACTAGGTAAAAAAAGCATAGGTAAAAAAAACTACGTAAAAAAGCATATGTCTATTTAGCGGTACAAAAAAAAAACTGCAAATTAATGTCACTGAAGAATGCGTATTGTGACTCAATTGGCTGGTACAGAATGATCTTAGAATGGCTAGGTAACATCAACAGGTTCATCTCTGAATCAAATTTACTCTACGCCAAAGTAAAGCTGTCTTCTTTTATATAGGTGAAACGGCTTTGTGTGCGAGGTGATCAGTTTAAATGGACACCATATGGCACCGCACAGTATAGTTGCCCAGTGTGTTTACAGTAGTGATCACGGATCCCGATAACAGGGGTGTGTGGCGTAATTACTGCCGCACCAACGCAATCCTTCACTTGAAGGCCAAACGATTCTAGAGACCACTTCTTTCCAGTTTCTGCAGTTTTCGTCAACCATGCCGAATTTCCCACAGCTTCTGATGGTGTCTATGCATAACGTGTCTATAAGTCACTCATATCTCTTTCTTTCTAAGTAGTGGAATCGGTTTTCACTTACGCTGCCCTAAAGCTGGGACAAATTGAGTCGACAGAATACTCAGGTGATGATTGTTTTTGGCTGTCTTTCCAGCGCCCGAACAATCTTCAATCGAATCCACCATGCGTGACCTACGATGACGTGGCCACATATCTTAATCAGCCCCAGGTGCGGAAGGCTTTGCATAGTGTGGACTCTCCGATGCTATGGACACCGTGCAGGTAAGGACTATGCTACTAATACGTTCCCGTGTAGTGCTTGCGTATCCAGGCGGGAGGGGAAGGGTTGGAGCGGGAGCCTTGCGTTTAGAAAAAAAGTGGTTAACGATTTTGAGTACTTGGTACTCTACTATGGAATAGCAGAAAGCCGTTCCGCTGGCCTCACACTTGGTGAGGCCGCGTTGACAAAACATTTGCAAAATATTTCTTTATTGTCTGTGTATTTACACACGCACGCATGCAAGCACGCGCATTATTCTCAAATGCTCAATTGTACGGATCACACAGGTCTAGTAAAGAAGGAAAGCTGAAGTACCAGACTTCCTTTTCTTCTGTTTTTTCTTGCCTGGTCCTGTGTGAAATCTTCGTTATCCAGTATTAACCTGGACTGTTATTCATTGTAAATCTGTGTCATCCAGAGTTAACCAGGACTGTTATCCAACCAGTCCAGCAATAAAATTTATTGAGTATCCAATAAATTCCGCTTATATTAAGTAGGCTAATCTCCTTCCTCACTCTGTCCCCCCCCCCCCCCCCCTCAAATTTATATTGAGGTACACAGCAGGGCCTACGTCAGTGCTGTGTGCCTTAATTTATCTGTCAACAGTGAGCCCAACTTTACCACCGACTGTAAGGGTAAAGGTCTTCACATGCGAGTAGATCAGGCTCTTTATTCCGATCATTTGTTCATTTATGATTGTGGCATAAAAGAACGCGCTCTTATTCCCAACTAAGCTGAAAGATACGGGTTCAACTACCGGCCGAGTCGATTGCATTTTGATGACATTGAAATGCAAGAACACAGGCGTACTAATATTTAAGTTACATTATAAGGAGCCAATGCGGTTCAAATAAAGATAATACCCCAGTTGCCACGAGTTCCATAAGTATATCTAGGTTTTGTATTACTAAAAAAATAATCCTGCAGAATAATACTACTTTTAGTAAACACGCAGTGCGCTATACATAAAAGCAAACAGACGGACGAAGTTCTCGCGTGGACATTCATTAAGGAGGGAGTTGGTTACATCTCGGTGTCTTGTTGTGGAAAAGTGTGGATGTAGGCTATTCACACTTGTCAACGCACGCATTTCACAATTTCAGTGCGATAACGTTAGAGAGCTCGTGTCGCAGAAATTCCGCGGTCGGCGTCAACACCGCTGATTGCGAGTAAAAAACTGTCCATGAGCGAAAAAATCGAGAAAAAAGCAAATAAAATAAAGAATAAACATTTCGGTCCCGTTGAAGATCAAACCCGGGTCGTTCACATGGCAAGCAGGTGTCCTGCCAGAAAGCCACGATGTTACTTGCAGCTTCTCCGGAAAAAAAATTCTACACAAATGCCATGTAAGGAAGGAGTGTAACGCATTTTGCTTGACAGGTGTCACGACAAAACCAAGCCGATTCGGCGATTTGTAGGTGCATTCGGGAGGCCATGAAACTACGTCAAAAAAGGCCGGGGTAGTGCAACCATAGCCGCTAAAACCACACAGGAACTTCCAGACAGCACTAAAGATGGACAACTATGTGCATCTAGCGGAAAACATATCATGCCTTTCCAGAGACGTTGATCAAGCCAACTGCAAACGCAAAATAACGTGCTGCCATCTGTGAGGCATTGTGAGACTCTTTATGACTTCCCCGAGATGGTGAGTGAGTGGCGTGTACCTTGGAGGCCATGCGACTTTTTCTTGAGATCAAAAACCTCTATGTGCATACCATTCGCGAGCGTGCGCTGGTAAAATCTACTGTGTGTATGTATGTGTGTGTGTGTCTGTGTGTGTGTGTGTGTGTGTGTGTGTGTGTGACAAACATATTATTAAGTATGCACTTAGCGGTTGAAGGGCGCACTAGGGGCCAGATTTCACTATCGCGTTCAACTCTTAAAGGCGAAGTTGAAGGGTTCCCCATTTATTGGATGAGAGATGAAAGGAACAAACAGAACAAGCTCCTTTCATCTGGCGTCCAAACATTGCCTTGCACACGAATTTAGGACTACGAGTTCCTATCAACTACCTCAAGTATCTATTCCAAAGGTGTAGAACAGTTGGCTACCGACCAGTAGGAAAAGTAACCACGAAATTACACACATAATTTCTCAAATGCATATTCTGAGCTCTGGTACCATGAATGAACCCTTGTCGGTCAGTCTGTGGTCTGTTTCATATACAGTCAGAATCACACTAGTCTGGAGCGCCCAGCCGGCTGCTAAATACGGCATTTTCTGGGGGAATACGCAAAGACCGATGTCGTAATAACGCCTCCTGTTGGCATACTGCATGCAAAGTCCTTGTACTATAATTCAAGCATGAAGCTAACGTAAGACAACACTGGCGGACAACGGTATCCACAGTCACACATTAAACCAGTTTGCACCCTTGAGGGTGCTTTGCGTGTCTATAACACCCTGCGATAAAAATGTTTGGACAAATCAAAACACCCATATGAATGTTTTGATTTGTGAAAACACCCTTTTTAGTGTGTTAGCTATAGACACGGCCAAGCGTGTATATAACACCCTCGAATGAAAATGTGTACATATACTAAAACACCCACATAGGTGTTTTGAGTTATGAAAACACCCTTATTTTAGGGTGTTAGCTATATACACGGCAAAGCACCCGGAAGAGTGAAAACTAGTTTACTTTGAGGGCACTCCACTGCTCTGGACATTGTTATTCCGTCCGCACACCGCCATGACACTGCTTTCTTTCTCTAAGCTAATTATACACCCCATCAAATCAAGACGTTACACTGACATGAGTATTTCTTTGAGACTAGTATGTCTGTGACAATAACGTAATTTACCCTGAAGGGGTCATGCTGATGTTGTTGTTGTTGATTATGATGATGATTTATTTTCTTACATTCAAATTACGAGCATCACATGTTGCCTTTTCTTGTTCGTTCATAAGAAGTCGAAATTAGCAAATCCACGCATTCTTTTCTCACCTTTAAGTCTTTCTTTTTCCTTTTCTGAAGTGACCGTCTACTTTACGCCACCCAGTACATCACACTTGGTGACGTCGTGAAGAAACTCATAGATTCCGGAAAACTCAAGTCGTTATTTTACAACGGAGACACAGACCTGACATTCAACGTTGTCGGCAACCAAATGTTCGTCGACAGTCTTGGCTATGAGGTGAGCGCTACTTAATTGTCTTGTTATCTTGTGTACCATTTTCTCTGACCCAGAAGTGACAAACCGCAGCAGCCTACGGCCTAATCAATTATGAACTATAGAGGAAACAGCGCAAGAAATGTGGTGATGTTGATTTGAATACCTTTTGCCGAAATCCATATTTATATGGCCGCGATACCATGACTTAATGGAAAGAATTTGCGTTTCAACCTACATGGATGTCGGTGAACTTTTTGTATGTTTTGAAAATAAGATAGAGTGTAAGTTTGCGCATCATTATTGAAAAACAGTGATATAACAAAGCCGGGTATATAGCAAACAAAGTACGAACAACGGTTCGTGACACTTCATTTCAGTGAGATTAATTTTTTTGATAACGAGACACAGAATGATGGAGCCACCGTGATATCAATCGCAACAAATTTTTGGTCGAGTTGTGGTACGCGGAAGGTAGCATAGAAAGACAGATAGATATAACAGACAACAATGCCAAAGAAAGTTTTTTTTAGATTTATATTAAACTATTACTAATACCTACTACTATGCTTTGTGACCAGATTATCACTGCCGATGATGTCAATTACGTACTCGTTCCAAAATGTAAAGCACTTATAATGCGTCAAATAAGAATACGCTTTTGCAGAAAAAACCGCAATTATAGTATTTCAAGAAATACACGATGGTTACTAAAAAGCTTGAGGATGAAGTGCGTATTTTTCCCCTTTGTGGGTTTTGTTCTTGCAAGTAGAGCAAAATATATAGTGGCCGAACACTGTGGAATTATGTGATGTTCTTGTTACTGGTTCCTTCGAACCCACGCACTCAGGTCCTTTCAGAGTACAAGCCTTGGAAGCTACGTAACCAGGTAGCAGGGTACTACCAAGCCTACAAAGGAAACGTCACATTCGTGACGATCAAGGTGAGTTTTATGCGGGTGCTCTGTTAGCGGTGCTGGTAATAGACGGAATTATGAGAAATCACCATGTGATTCCTAATAACTGTGTGCTTAAAAGCGATCCTCCCACCAGAAAGACCATATATTATGATTATCTTGCCGCTAAAGAAACCCGGTGTTTTGTGTTTTAAAGGCAGAACAGATGGAATAACTGTTCTTCTCATGCAAGCGAAGTGCTCTTTCACAACAGCAAGAACAAAATGCCGCGAGATGGTGGCTTCTACTAGGCCCTACGTAGTTCCTAATTGGTAAAAATGAAGCAAACTGTCTTGGGAGCCAGCCAGAGTAATATACCACGATATAGAAAAACAAAGTTTTAAACAATATTTTGCTTCAAATGAAATGGGAAACGTAAAAAAAAAGACCTTGAAATTCGTTACGTCCGCAACAGAGATGATGGCTGGAAACTTAAGAGTTATTCTTTGGCATTGCTTTGCTGACATAATAATAAACAATGTTGGTGAAACTAATGACACTAAAATTTCAGAGCACAGATGATCAGTCTAAACCTGGAACTGACGATGAGAAACTGCCGTTTTTTTTTTCGTGCTGCCATTTCTCTGCTTACGTTTCTATGTCAACCACTTCACTTCATTTCTTCCTCTACCTATTTCCACCCTTCCCCCAAGTGCCAAGGTTGTGGTGTGCTCGCCTGAGGGACAGTTACTGCATCACTTAGGCTCATTTTTCACACTCAGTTGTTTCAAGAATGTCCTACCTTATTGAGTTCGTTATTTCAATTATGTGTACTTTGTACGCACTTTAGCTGCAGCAATGTTTCTTTGTTTCTTTTTGGTACGTGAGCTTGTTCTCTCGACCTCACATTCGAGAGTCAGACAGACACAAACTTTCTTGGGTCCCGAGAAATGCTACTCCTTTAGAGCAATGTCTCGGTCCACTCTCATGTTGGGACTGGGAGACTTTGCAGCAACGCCACATCATGAGCTCTCTGGACAGCCGTTAGCTGCTGTAGTAACCATGAGCTTCATAAGACAGTGTCGCAATTCTCTTCTGTGAGACGACTTGGGTCCCGTAACGAGGGGCACCGCCCGAGAATATGTTCAAAGTTAATAACCTCACCACAAGCAGGGCAGGTACACCCAAAAGCCTCCGAGGAGACCGTGCTGAGGAAAGAATGGCTTGGAAAGGATATGACCTGGACCATTTTAAACATTATGGCCTGAGGTCTAGACAACTTGCTGTTCGAATGAGAAAATGATCGCCTACTCAACTGGTGGTGTTTGGCCACTTCACTGAATGTAAGTAAAGCGCTCCTAAACAGCCCACTGCCATCAAGCAGGCCTACGTCGTCTCCCCCCCCCCCCTCACCGCGGAGGGTTAGTGCGCGCGCCCGGGAGTGAGCAGTTTCATTCAGATTTACGAGGGAGTCCCGTAAGGATTCGAGATGGGTAGCAAATCAGGTAATGGTATGTAGAGAAAGTGTCCTGTTTTCCACTAGTTTAACTACATGAGCACAGACCAAACCAGAGGCAAGAACCCTGACCGCCAAGCTGGGGTTGGTGAAGATTTGCGACCTGCTGTCATCCAAAAGGGCAAGGGCTACAGACATCTGTCGGGCTCTTGAGGGAGTAGAGTACCTAAGTGACGCAGGATAGATAATAGAACCCACGTGATTGACGGCAATAACTGAAAATCTCGCTGAGTGACTGTCCATTGTGCAATGGATGGGCGTTTCGTGGAACTGGTGAGACCTGAGTGGCAGTACACTGTTCATCCGGCAGTTGAAGGCGGCAATCGTCTACGAGCGCCTAGCTGAGGCCTAAGATGGACAAAATCTGCCTACCAGCAGGCGTAGATGACAGGCGCACCAGCTGTGCCGTCTCTTGGGCTTCAATGATCTCCTCTTGGGTGTTATGGACTCCTAGCTGTTCCTTCAGTGCTTCTCCGCGAGGGGATGCCCAACATTCTCTATATGCTTTTTCTGATCAGAGTTTCCAGCTCCTACTTTTTGAATCCGTACCAGGAGCACATGGCAGCAACGTATGTTGTGAAACTCATGAGAATAGTATGACTCGTGAGAATGGTACGCAATGCATGCTTGTCGGAACGACCGCACCGGCAAATGGTCCCGTTTTATAAATTTATTTTACAGGGAGCCGGACACTTGGCTGCACAGAATAAGGCGGAGGAGGCACTTGACGTCATTTCCCGACTGTTCAAGAGCGATGCGCTATGAAGTGAGATGCACATGCGAACGTTATAAATCTCGGAAAACCAGAGCGGATTATACGGTCCCTGTCACAGAACTTGGTATCCGAAAACTTTCTGAGTTAAAGCTCTTCGGAAAGTAAGTTACAGTGAAACTTGGTGGTTTGTGTAATACTAGCCCAGACAATTAGGCAATTGGAATTAAAAATGCACAGCTTCTTCACAGACTCACCGAAGATGAGTGGGGTGGAGCGTTCATTCGTCTGTCCGTCTGTCCATGCGTCCGTCCGTTTCTATCACACTAGAGAACGCATCGGACGACAAATGATTCATCCCATTCATCATCATTCCCTCCGTGCATATGCTGTGAATTTTTTATTAAACAAAAACCACTAATGCCATTGAGTAATAATATTTCCAAGACGATGATGTAGTGATGGCCTGCCCCTTTGCAAAGGAGGAAAAGTATGTATACACTAAACGCGATCTAGTGAGCAAATGTTGAAACTAACTTTAAGTTGTTAGTGGCTACTACAACATACATCTGTGACGGAATTACTCCCACCCAAAAGAGCTTCTATTCTAAAACATTTATGAATGAAGAAGTTCATATTACGCGTCGTCTGAGTAGATACCATGATGCCTTTTATACCGCAACACCTTTTCGGAAACATGGCTATCTCATTAAGGGTAGGTGTGATGAGAATAAGCCCACTGTAGCTATATTTATTTGTGTATGCCAGACGTTTATTTATAAACAAATAGCACTAGTTGGGCTTGACTGTATCATGGCTAACACTTTGACAATAAACCTTTCTCGGCCTTTGTACTTTACTGAAAAATCGTGGGTAGGTGATTCTTTCGCACGGGAGTTTTATCGTGACTATATTGTGAGCTATAAAGGAAAAAAAAGAAGCAAGCGTAAAGACAGAGAGGTTTTCACTTATTAGACCGACTGGCTACGCGGCGGCGGAGAAATGGAGAAATGGGTTATGGAAGATAATAACAGAAGAAACGCTTCTGAGTAAAAGGAGAGACACAAGAATTGAGGATCTTTCCTTCAATCGGGTAAACGGGGCAAACGAATCCTGACGTCTGACACGGTTTTCTTTGTATATCTATTAATTTATTTTTCTTCTTTTTTCTTTCTTTATATGAACTAGGTGTTTCCAGATTGCTGTTTTTGAAGTGATTCTGCATGACGTAGTTTCACACTATGCTGAGTTTGTCAGCCTCTATAGCGAGTTGACGACCCACGAAAGAACGATATACGTGATAGCGAAAACACGGTTTAACAACTGATTCTTCTCGGGGTCAGAATTTTCATGAATTGCGCTATTGCTTAAGATCGCTTTGCACCTCGTTCAAGAAATTCGCTACTACAACACGCTAGTATGCTTGAATTCACTTCCAATAGGGAAAGCCTGCGTGCGTGACCTATAAGGGTCAAGCAAACTCAAGGCACTCACTTCCAGATCGGTGAGACACGGCTTCGAAACCTAGTTATAGCAAGAAAGTACACTTTGTCTTATTATTTTATTGCGCACCAGATGTGGGTGAGGATGATCATCACAGTTACAAGGGTAAGTCAGCACAAACTTCTCTTGAAACGGAAAAAAAAAATTGGCCCCGTATCTGCACGTTACACTGCAAATGTCGTTCAAAGACGATAGTCTTGCGTCTGGAGAGAGTAAACAAAACGTTTATTTGATGTTCTGTTGAAAAAAATTGGTTAATGGTATTTTGAAGAGGCTGCGTAAGAATGACTCGAGTGTGCAGCGGAGGCGAACGAGCGCATCAAGTCATGTTACATGTGAGACATGAGCGCTATCTGGCTGTTATCTTGGAAAACGAAGCGCACGGCGTGCGCGTCCATCTCCGAGGTGATAAGGTGTAGAGCGCAAGCCAACCGGTAGTTTGCCACCACCGTGTCGTCTTAGCAAAGCGTTGGAAACACTTGTCTGTTAGTGCAAGCGTTGCATGGTCAGCGCAGCGTGATGAACGCTACGCTCCTTAGAATTACTTATGTATGCCTTTTCTAGTAAACGATATCCATAGAAATAATGTGTTGTTATGGTGTTTCAGAAATGCGCAGTAATTGCTTTTCAATTGATCATCGCACAAGTATGAACGCTGAATCTTGGGGAATATTGGTGGGCGCTGCGGATGGGGTCAGCCGTTTGGGGCATCGTCTAGTGCCTCTTAAGGTAACGTTAAGGCCGGACAAGCAGACAAATGCGCAGACAGACAGACAGACAGACAGACAGACAGACAGACAGACAGACAGACAGACAGACAGACAGACAGACAGACAGACCAAAATTTTTGCATTGAAGGTCCCCAAGAACGACTATCGTCTTGAAAAAAAAGCACGTGCGATGCTTTGTAAAATGTGCCT
The DNA here is from genome assembly GCF_043290135.1 of Rhipicephalus microplus. NCBI lineage: Eukaryota > Metazoa > Arthropoda > Arachnida > Ixodida > Ixodidae > Rhipicephalus > Rhipicephalus microplus. The sequence continues at coordinate 46,821,381 of NC_134709.1, forward strand.
CTAAAAGCCCATTTTCAAAGCGCAACAACGCTTTGAACACCCCCCGTGAGGCGTTCGTGAGGTCTAAAGGCGTCTCGTTAAACGCAGCAGCTGTTTTTAGGGGTGAAGCATTTTCCAGTATAGGCTTGTCTGTTGTGTGGTGTCCACGCTCAAGGCAAAGCACCGATCCCCCAAGAAAGGTTTAATAATTGACAAATACCAATCATAACTGGGAACGAACAATATGAAGCATCTAGAAGCACAAACCCCATACACTTGTCGGTGACTTCAACACGGACATTACGATCCTTACAACCAAGCCTATCTCGCTTGTCACGTTTCACTTCGCGGAGATAAGCATTTATACCATTCGTAACATTCATCTTTATAACCTGGAAAATAAAAACTGGCACGAGGTGGCCTAAGCGCTGGAGTAGGTGGACGTTTAAATGTAATACATGTCTGCACTCGCCTTCTGCGTAACGAGAAAAAGGGAAATGATTGTAAAGAGTCTACACTAATACTGACTACAATGGTCGTGTAGCTGAATTATCAATACAATCAAACTTACGTACACGCAAGCTAAAGATATCGCCCCCGGGTTCGTTGCGTTTTTCACACCTTTTTCTAGAAGGCAGAATATTGTGCCTACTGGATTCACACACAAAGATACACTTCATTTTGTTGCGCCTGGTCAACCTGCACTCAAGACCAAAAGGCTCAGTGACAGTACACCCGTGTTAATGTACAGCCACGGTACTTCTGTCTCTGGCAAATGAAAAGATAGCATATCGAATGATTGGATAGCGCCCTATAATTCTGTTCATATCCGCTGTTTTTTATCTTTGTCGACCACATCAAGCTTTCGCTATATTGAGCTATAAGAGAGATTACACTGATTGTGTACCTGCCACCGTAAAACAATAGCCATTGTATCGTTACGGTGAGCAGCAATGTCCGATGGAAAAAATGATTGCCACGTTACCAACAAAATGGTGGCTCACGCCATTTCATGCGACCAAGTAATCAACTGTAGTATTCGAAGGAATACAGATTATCAGCTTTATAGAAGGTCGACAAATGACACACACTTCGAAACAGGAGTCGCGAACAGCTCTCACGACTACAGAGAGCCTTGAAAACACCACATTGACTTCTTCGAAGGTGCGTAGCATAGCTGTCTTCTGCAACGCATTGTTTTTTCGTGTTTGAAGATGCATGCTGACGCTACTGAAGTTGTTCACATTGAGCACTGCTAGTTGTGCCTTGTCTTTTAATGAAATATTAGGCATAACGAAGGCGTATCTAAAAGCAGGCTCATATCAAATGATATTTTTGGAGAAGGAATGGGGAGAGGGCGCTTGCTGAATGCCGAGACGATTGGTAAAAAAATACAACAGCTTTATTGATTTATTATTTTCCGTAAAATAGCCCCCTACATCAGAGTTTTTAATGGGGCGGGTGAGCCTCAAGTTCACGTTTCTCCACGGACCCGACTACGAACCCGATACACATAGACACATGCTTACAGGTACAGATGCGAGCATTACGTACTTTAGGACAAACTGAATAGTGTAAAAGCTTCTGCGCAGCTGAATAACAATGAAAAAACTTAAACGTGCGCGTTCAATGCTAAATTATATGCCACCGTGCATCTGCATGCTTCTTCATAAAAAAAAAGCAACAGAAAATGTGAAAGCGAAAAAATGAGCAGTTAAACAAATAGAATATGAGGTTAATGAACAGGAAGCGCAATCACATTTTAAAATTTTGAGCACCCGATTGGCACCGCATCTGCATAAACTGGTGTCATTCAATATTACCAAAATGAATAAAGTGTTTTTTATGATAAAGAGGATGATACATGCGGACTGCCGCAATGGCTAAAATACTCTACTACGATAGCCATAAATGAACTAGGGATGAGAAAAATAGCCCACTAACTAAGCAGAGACCTTGCAGAGGTTGCTTATAGATAGTTGATTGTGTTGTGTATTCTGCGGAACAAGTAACCTTTGGCCACAAAGTTCTTGAAAGAGCTGGCCTGTACCCACAAATCACTAGATATACCCCAATACTGCAGAAATGTTATCAATAAAATTTGCATTTGCCATGTCATGTGTGGCGACTTGTCATAGGTCATATTCGTAGGTGATCGAGTGCAAGGACATAAGTGTAGCCATTGAGAGTTTTTTTTAATCTTATCAAAAAAAAACATATATACGGCTGGCATATAAAAATCAGAATACACGCTCGAGAAATTATGCTAATTGAGGTAGCACGAAAATTTTTCTCAAGAATATGTTCTACGAGTTGTCACAAAATTGGTTCTGTATTGTTTTAAACCTGATCGATAGGAGAGAAGTAGAGCGTAGGAGGTGATGTGGTTCACAAAGTTCCTTGCCTTGTTCATCACCACGGCGCCCTTGCTGAGCGTTACGGCCCAAGGGCCAACGCAAGACGAAATCAAGTCACTCCCGGGACTGTCTGTCAAGCCTACTTTCAAGCAGTACTCAGGATTTCTCAACGCAGGACCAAATCGACGCCTGCATTACTGGTGAGCTTATAACTCTTGAAAGCTAACCGTTCCTGCCGAAGAAAAAAAATGAGAGCAATTAGGCAGGGTTACCTGCTCCATCGATGGATAAAAACGAAGGCCTGAATGACCGGTTTGATGGCTCTCATTCGTGACACCGAGCTTGACCCTGATAAGAAAGGAACCAAGTTTCCAGATAATACTGACGACTTTTTTAACTGATACTGTTGGACGATGACAGTGGTTTCCTAATTAGCACGCATTCTTACTAAATAGTTCACAAGAGAAGTGTATCACGAACCCACGTCAAACGCGCTGTGCTTAGACAAAGTGTCAATATATGTCATAAAAGTGTACACTGCAGCCCCGCCGCGGTGGTCTAGTGGCTAAGGTATACTCAACTGCTGACCCACAGATCGCGGGATTGAATCCGGGCTGCGGCTGCATTTTCAACGGAGGCAAAAATGCAGTAGGCCCATGTGCTCCAATTTTGGTACATGTTAAAAAAGCCCAGGTAGTCAAAATTTCCGGGAGCCTTCCACTACGGCGTCTCTCATGATCATATGGAGGTTTTGGGACTTTACACCCCACATGTCAATCATCATAAAAAAAATGCCACTGTGTTCACTGCCCCATTGCCCAGTATCTGTGAACGTTGTTTGGCTTACGAAGGAGATCCAACTAAAAGGCACAGACCGGCCAACACTACCTAAAATATACCGCAATTGAACCTTAGCTAACCAGTATTAGTAAGCGGTAACGAGTTCCACGGCTCTACACGTAAACACGGCTCTTTTAGTTACGTGACTTATCGAAACAATTCATTAACCTGGACTGCTCTTGAAGGTATCGCATGGTTTTTTCTCTGAATATCTAATAATGGACGTCGGCCAGCTTGTTATGCCACAGAATTATAAAAAAACTGTTGACAGTTTCTTAATAAAAAAAAACAAGGCGTATTATAAAAAGTCAAAAAATCGTTCGAAGGCCACAGCGAGAGTATTACATAAACCTGTCCACTAATAATCGTTTCCTGAGCATGCTGAACAATCGCAATGCTAGAGTTTTACACAGTACTGACAAACACATACACACACTAAAAGGCCAAGAGGCAAGTTGAACTCGTGTCTGTGGTACATTTACATACGTTCTTAGTCAACAGTGATGACAATCCACGGTTTCACCTTCAATCTTCGTCGCCCTACAGCTGCTCAGGAGCTTGTCCTGATCCCTTCGCGGGCGAGCAGACGCCAGGGGAGATGCCGAGCAAGCGACGCGACGCGGAAACATTCTTGTGTAAGGGCGAACGGGCCTTATCTTAGAGGCTAAGGGTCTTCTTGACAGTGCTGAAAGGAACTTTTGAAATGAAGTATAGGTTGCATCCCATACATTTCAGGACAGTAAATTTTGCCCGGTAACAAGAACTTAAACCTCTAACTGTACTCGAAAGCGAAATTTGAGGCTAAACAGTGTTCATACAGGCACCAATTTTGAATATAGACATATATAGGCACCTAGAAGAATGTAGGCACAAACTTCTAAAATAGGCAATGTAAAAACACTTTAAAAGCCCTTATAAGCTCCTAATTCATGCTCATATATCAAAGCGGCACGATAGCAACGCAAGAAACTAGATAGGCATTTGCCTATAGTGCGCTATCTACAGTCCTTACGTACGGTAGATATATGACCTCTGCATACAATGCAGGTTTGCAGCGAGCCAGACACCGAAAGCATCTTTGGATCCGGTCGTCATCTGGGTGAACGCGGGACCTAAGGGTTGCAGTTCGATGCTTACTCTAATGACGGAGCATGGACCGTTCCGGCCAACGGACAACGGGCGACGCCTCGTACCAAATGACTTCAGCTGGAACAAGGAAAGTGACGTTACGCTTCCCAATATTTCTGTTTTTTTCGGCCTGCTGACGTATCTCCGTACGTTAGACTAGTTGTCTCTCAAACGACAATGCCCTACCCTGCATCTTTTTCGTTCACTACTTCCGGTCCCTCTACGCTGTGGTGTGCGCGCTAATCAAAATAGTAATAATATCTAGGGTTTTGTTTTCCAAAACAATGATATGATTATGAAATACGCCGAAGTGTAAGGCTCCAGAAAATATGTCCGTTTGGTTTTCTTCAACTTGCACTGACATCGAATGGGGTACCCGCTTTGTTGGTGGTACAACCCACTTTGCTTCTCCATAGGAACTTTTTTCTGTTTCACATTTTTCTAGCTATATGGGTCTTTTTCAGACCCACAGGCAGCCGCCCAAGTTACACTGAATATAGAAGAAACAAATTTTTAAATAGTTGGCGGATCCCACGGACCACGCGAATTAACGTTATGCGAAAAATGCGGATGGAAGGCCGTTAACTACGCGCACTACCAGCATAAACTGTGGCAGTCTGAAATGTTTCATTAGCACGTTGTGGTGGTTAGGTGCACACACATCGTGAACACGCGCACATATGTGACGTATCTGTGACGCCTATCTGTCAATGGGCCATGAATACGCTTCCAGTGGAATGTTGACGAGTGCTTAACTAGGAACAAATCACTGTGAAATGTCAGCACCTTGTGCAAAAGTATAGTTGTTCAACCATCTATTAAGGCGGCAATGAGGAGCCTATGTACACTGATGTATGACGAGTAGTTCAGTTGCTTCAATTTGTTCATGTCGTTTATGAAGGAGAGGTCAACGAGACCTCAATTTTTCATCGAGGCAACGAGATCTTGGGAGGCTCCGTTTACATGAAAATATATTTCATGTTTTCTGCGCACCAGGTCTAGTTGTGATTTCAAACACTCACAGTAAAGTCGCCAGCAGTGATGAGAAGCGGTAAGCTGATATTTATCTCTCAGGCCAGCGAGAAGGTGGACCCTGTACAATGTTAAACAAATGAGCTTCAGTGGATGACGCTTCACTATAATTGCCGTTATCACTATTTAAACCTCCTTGCGTTATCACGACAAGAGAGCTGTATGATAGAAGTGCGTATGTAGTGTGTACAAGATTGTCTAGCCAGCACTGAAATCACAACTGACGTTTCACGAGCACTACGGTCTACTTCAAAAGCAGTTCCGAGACCCGGAGTGGCTCTGTGGTAGAACACTCTATTGCCACTCAGAATGTGAGATTCGATTCCTGCTGGGACCATGATATATATTCTATGCGTTCGTTGGGTCAATGCTGTCGATGCCAGCTTTTAGGGGCGAAGCTCCTTGGGGCTAACCTTGTTGGTGCCCATTCAACCCCACTAAACACAAACCGAAACTGAACACCTGCACAAAAAAAAAAAAAGGAAAACATATGTGTGAACAACAAGACTTTGTGTGCAATGAACTATACGTCAGCATTATACATGACCATCCTAGCCGCTTTCTGTAAGTCTGTTCAGCCATCTGTCCATCCATCCGTCCTCGCATCCGTGCATAAGTCCACCTATCCTTCCATGCGTCTGCCGTTCATACGACTGTCCTTCATACAAGCCGGCAACTTCAACGTAGACATTATGAACCTTAGAATCTATAGCTTCGCCCACTCGTCATCATTAATTTTCAAGAGCCCGGCCGGCATTCCTCCATCACGAAGTTAGGCAGACGCCGTCAGTTCTTTATTCTATGACGCGGTACTGTCTGAGTAACGTCGTCGGCGTGAAATGCAGCATGTCGCATTTCGTGACGGTTGCCGCCAGGCCTCGCTGACAGACGCTGGTCGCACCTAGCATCAGACTATAGAGTGCTCCAGTTTTGCTAGCGTAGCGTCGCTGCGCCCAGCGTCGCGCGCATCAATGCTACGTGTGCTCGCCGCCGTTTCGCTAGCTTCACATATGCCAAGTTTGGTATTACGGAACGTGAATGTACGACGAAGTTATGTGACTGCCGCAAGCATGATAATCATGAGATGCGTGTCATGTAATCACATGGCCACATGCCACGCTCGCGATGTGCTCGTGGCCGTTTCGCTAGCTCCACATATACAAAATTTTGTACTGCATGACGAATACACGACAAAGGTAAATTACACGTCCGAACATGATAATCATGACATGTCATGTAAAACATGACTACGTGCTACCCTCATTGCGTGCTCGCGGTCGTTTCCCTAGTTACCGATATACCAAATTTGGTATCACGTGACGTGAATGGATGACGAATTCAAATGACACGTCCAAATATGATAATCTGGACATGCATGTCATGTAAAACTTAATTATATGCTACGCTCATAGCACGCTCGCGGTTGTTTCTCAAGCTCTTCATATTTGGTATTAGGTGACGTTAATAGAATACGAAGGTAAATGACACGTCCAAAATCATCATCACACGGAGGGCATTTACGTCATGGTTTTACCTGCGCATCCTAACGTTGCGCTGATTTCAAAGTGGCATATCAACCTTCTTCATTCGTGCTTCGCACATCATCGATTCCCACTGTACGTGGAATCTGCCAATTTTTTGATTAATCCTGCTTGGGTAAGCCGCTGTGTCCTCTGCCCCTTAACTTTGTGAGCACGCACTACTTTTCGCTGATGCTACGCTGCCACCCTGACGATCGTGTAGCCCGGGTGGAAGCACCAACCCGGCTGCCCGGTCAGGGTTTTACCAGGAGGGAGAGGTTCATTCTACTTCGCTTGGGATGGCGCCGGGCCGCAGGCCAGGCGCCATCGGCTTGGCAGAGCCTCGTCCCCTTCGTGGACTGCGTGTGCGGCAGATGAAACCATCGAACAACTGTGGTGTGCCTGTTCAGTGCTTCACACACCACATGACGTCTTCACACACCACATGACGTCTCCGTCGCCATGGATTGCCCGCGGTTACACAAAGGAACTTCCTCTTCCCTGCACGGCACCACACCCAGGGGTTCAAGGCGGTTCTTCGAGTCCTTGAGGACACTAGAATGGACAACCGGCTGTAGAAGCCGCCTGCCAGGTCCACGGTCTTGTACGCCATTTCTCTTCTTCTCTATTCTCTACATATTTATTCATCTCACACCATTGCTACAGACGCAGAGCCATGCTCCTAATTAAGGCTGTAGAAGTTGCGTCTTTTCGTTTCCTAAACCCCCCTCTCTATCTCTCTCTGGAGTGGCTCCCCGCCTGCTATCCCTTTAATCACTCTTCCTGAGCATCGCACGCACAATTGCACCAATCCAGGAAAGGCTGTCGCAGAGTGCGGACAGCTGCTTTGTCAACGGCCTGTTGCCTTGCCACCGCCTTCGATATTTCACGGCGAGAGTCTCGGAGACAATGCGCTATAATTCTTCTCGTGCAAATAGGCGATGCTGCAACTGCACGGCTCGCTTTTGGTTGGATTTCACTTAGAGACGTGCCGTGAAAAATGGGGATGGCTCGCACTCATCCGTTTGCCGCGCATCGCTCCCGCGTTCTGCGACTCCTGCCGCTCGCGAGAGCATCGTTGCCGCACGCCGCATTTCACGCACGTTTTTTGACGCTAATGAGTACTTGGCAAGACCCCAACGCGCTAGTGCATTCTGACTATTCAACGCTCGTCTGCCAATCGTTATTCCTCGACGCCATCAGATGATTGCTGAGAGTGGAAGCTGTGGCCTCTCCCCCTTACACTCCCTCATCAATCGCGTGAAGCCGACGCGCGATGAACACACGTTGTCTGTGTGGCGTGGTGATGAACCCGCGTGCCGTGCCCTAAGGGTTGTGGAAGGGTAACCGCTACAGAAGCTACAGATAATTCATGTTGCGCTCCATTTTCAAGGACGCGTTAACATCGAGCAAGGTACCCGTGATGATGGGGACTTTTCGGTTAAGCCATGCGCTGCTTCGAATGCTACTCATGGTTTCGTTTAGTGAAAGACAGTGTAATTTTTCGTACTCCTTTGTTTCTTCGCATTTACATTATTATTACTTCTAACAACATCCCCTATACTCCTCTGGGCATCAGCCTTTTTGTTATTATCAATATTGTGTCCAAGAAAAGAAAAACCGAGGCCTTAAATTTACACTTCTTTTCTTTCATGAATAATAATGGTGCATAAAGTGTAGCACGGCCATATAGGTTGCCATCAATGTCTGTTTGTTCTAATTGTTCATTTACCTTTCTTTCTTTCTCTAGTTATTTCCTCTATTATTCCCCCTATCCTTCACTCCACATGCATGGTAGCCAACCTAGCTTGGTTAGCAGGGAGCTTAGCTTTGTTAACCTTCCCACCTTTCTCCTTCGTCTCTCTCTCTCTCTCAAGAATGCAATGACCACCATCAAATGAGAGAGAGGGAAAAAAGTTTATTCGGTCACCAATGACTGAACGTGGCTGGGTCCCTTATTCCAGGAAACTTCTGGCCTGGACCACCTGCCGGGCCCACGCGACGAGTTGGCACTGGCGAACCTGTAAAAGCGGCTTCGCAACTTGAAGTTCTGTGCTATGCTTTACATATAACGTGGATAAACTAGAATAAACTGATATGCGAGTGTTACTCATCCTGGTGATGGAGCGCCACTGATTTTCTTTTCAATATGGCATATATCAGGACAAAGTGCCCAGTGACGAAAGGGAAAACAATGTCGTCAATTGTAACCTAGTAGTTTAAGATCCATGCAAATATATGTAAAAATAAAAGGAATGCTTTAGTGAAAGCATTACAATTCATCAATGAGTGTACGATTTATTATGTCGTCTACGTAGTGTACAACGCTACAAAATGTTTAATGCAGTCTAGCATGCCGTAAAGAACGGCCTCACGCATAGTTGCACTTGGCTGGGTTCGATTGTTGTTTCCAGATCTCTTTCAGACACGTGTCTATATTTAAATTATTGTTCTGATATTTATGCTCACATACCATATTATCACTCTCGCACAAATGCCCCGTCTAAGGTATTAAATAAATACCAGCGTCTTTTCTCAATTTTCTGTGATGCTAATTATTGCTGGGATTTCCCTGCATGATGAATTGATCTTCAGAATTGTGAGTTTCACAATGGAAAGAGCAGTGTCATTGTCATGTAGGGTTTGTACGCCTACTTCTAATGACATTAAAAAAACTTTGTTACTAACAGGCGATGCTGAGTGACTACTGGCTGCTTCTTCACTACTCTCCTGCAAACAGGTTGCCAACATTTTGTTCCTGGACGCACCGGCAGGATCCGGCTACTCGTACGACGCCACCGGAAACTACGCGACCGATGACGATCAGGCTGCCGATGACACGTACCTGGCCATACTGGACTTCTACCACAAGTTTACTCTTTACGGCACCAACGATCTATACGTCATCGGCCAGGGTCAAGCAGCCACGCACGTGACTCTCGTCGTCGAGCGGCTACTCGAAGAGCCTACGGTCAAACTGAGGGTAATTGTCCAACACGTATTGGTGGGCTAGTTGGTTGTACGTGGATACACAACACGGCCCAGAAATGCGATACAAGGCACTACGTGAAGACAAAAGGCGCCCTTAAAACTCATGTTTATTGTAGGACCCACTGCTGTGCGTACCACGTCAGTGTATTCATCCAGCCTTATGAGTGTTGCCCTGTCAATCAGTATAGCGCCGCTGTAACTTCGCCTTGTTTGGTTTTCACGTCATTTCTTACCTTATGTGCTCTACGAAACCATTTTTCAGTGACACTTAGATACATCATATGTAGGGGACAGCGTTTCAATTGCCTATCACATTTTAATGCGCCAGTTCTCGGGCTGCTGTCCATGCCTCCAGTCCGTTTAACTGTCGGACTCTGACGTTATATATTGATTATAAAGCTGATATTACGGGTAGTGTAAGTGTCTTAAGAACGCTATCTCATCAGACATTGTACGTATCGTCGCTATGCAGCCTAAATAACTGCTGGGATTTTACGTGCCAAAAGTACGACGTGATTATGAGGCATGCCGAAGAGTAGGTTTTCGGAAATTTGGACCAGCAGAGTTTTCTAACGTGCGCCTAAACCTACGTACACGCAACTCTTGAATTTTCTCCTCCTTCGAAAATGCCATCGACGCAACAGGTACCTAACCAGTTACTCTTGCGTCGGCAGCCGAGCACCATAATCACTGTACCAGTACTTTGCTATCTACCTTCACCAATAAAAAGATTTGCTCGCGAGCCCGACTCTGCCGAATCTCGCATTGTAGCTTAAGAATTACATAAAGTAACGTGTGAACGTGATTTTGTGTAATTCTGAAGTGGGAGTGAACTATTGCTAATGAATATCAGGTATTGTTCATGTCTGTAGGATACCGCACATTCTATGTGTGTAGAGTTCACTATCGGCTCCCGCTTTCACTAGAAGGCCATGTCGGGATACACTGGGGATATCACTAAACTTAGCTTCACAATCAGATCAATGAAAGTAGTACCTTGGCTGAGCAGCCGTAATGACGCGCTTCTTCCTATTTTTGTGTTACCAATGTCTTACAAGAGTTGATTCTTCCGATATCATCTCACGAGATTATTTTGCAGTATTATCTTATCAGAACTGATTGAGGTGCTCATTTTTTTATTTTAGGGATATGCCATCAACAACGGAATCCTGGACAATCGTTTCCGCAGAAACGGCCTGATTTTCTTTGGCTACTATCATGGACTCTTCGGACGAAGGTACAGCCCTCTGCTTTTTTCGCATGCAAATGAGTTTTCCAGTAAGCCGCGCTCGAGTGTATGGCGAGTAATATGTTATTACCCTTTAAAATATTGAACGAGCCGCAGTCTGATTGTTACGCAGAAACTTGACACCCTGCTTTGGAAAATAAAGTATCAATAGCCACTCATAGGAAGTAGACTCTCGTGCCCGTCTTTCCGTGAAAAAAAAACAGTGTTGTATTCATCAACGCAGCGTTTATGTAAAACATCACGTTGTGAATATGGTATAATTTGTATCGAAGTGAAGCTAAACACCTTGTATTAATCTCCGATTTCAGTGATGTTTTTTTCGAGCACTGCTCCTCACGCGTCTGTTGGAAAAGACATGAGCAGCCACAGTCCCAAATTATACGGAAGTTCAGTTCAGTAAACTTTGCTTTCCAGGGTGCACACTTTTAGATTCTCAGTAGTCTGTCAAGTTCTCTGTGTTTCTTCAAGTTTTTTTCGTCATAATTGTTATATGTTGTGAAATTTCTGGCATAAACTTTAGAGCCATATACAAATTTGCTTGATTGTTTTTTTTTTCGTTTTATTTTCCTGCTATCTTTCAAGGCTGTGGAAAAAACTGACTACTAACTGCTGCAATGGAGTCGTTACACGACGTTCGTGTAACTTCGTGGATTCCACCTCGGTAACCTGTCAGGAAGCGGTAAGAGCGGCGTCTTCCACTACTACGCATGCATCTCTGATAAATACATATAAAGGAAGCTCTTCTGTAGTGAATTCATATCATGAACACAGATAAAACAAAAATCTGTCCTTGCTATGCACGGCTTGAGTTGTTAGCATGGTTTATTGTCTTATATTTTAAGTACAAATATAGCGACGAAATGATCAGAAGTGCATTTGTTTTTCCCAATAATGCATTCTGTCGAGGATTAGTGATAACTGGTGTTACTTGCGGCTGCAAGCTACATAAGCGTGCTATAGAGATTATTCGCTTTACATTAGCCACCAGTTGCACCTATAGAGTTCATAATTGGAAGTGCTTCACGTACAACATTGATTACCCCTTAAAGAGAGCGAGATAAATAATCCTCAGTGAACAATACTATTTTATGAATGTTATTGTAGATTTTGTAATTTTGATTGTATCAAGCTTATCCTTTCGAGAATAAATGAAGGCTGATGTCCAGTTTCATCTTTTGTTTATAAGCATAAGTTCCGAGTTTGTTCCTCAATTAAATGCAGCCTTGCTTCTTCATGAGTACAATGTAGTCAACGCTTGTTTCTAACTACTTTTTTTTGTCTAAGCGCACACTGTCTATAACCATATAACCACGGCGTCATGAGTTAGTGCGTAGACAATGCACTCCAACCATATTTCGTTCTCGTGCTTTCAGTGGCTAACTACGTCCGCCACGTAGATAGATATACGAGAGACATTTTAGGTGTTTTAAACAACACAATTTGTGACATTTCACCTCATCAATGTTTCAAAATTAAGGTCACCTGAAATGCGTCCCTCCGTACAGGTAAAAGAAGCCGGAAACATATTGGGAACTGAAGGGCTGAACATGTACAATATCTACGCAAAATGCGAACCATCGAAGAACGGCTCGTTTAGCGCATTCGAGAGTCATAAGTCCCGAAGGTCCCGAAAACTGTTCGTTCGGCGTTCAGGGGTGACATATGAGGTAAGTTTTTAGGCACCCATGTCTATACATGCAGTGGAAACTACTCGGCAGAGTCTCATTGCATTCATCATTCAGGCACCTTCTTCCCACCAAAAAAGCAGCACAGCATTTGTTTCACTTATTACTTTTATGCGAAATAAGCGTTCTCCTTCTATGGAAGTTACAGGAATACTTTTTCTTTTCACGTATTTCTTTATGCTCATTTCAGCACCGTTGACGCAATCACTTTTCATAAAGCTGTCACTGTTATGTTATACGAAGTAAGGTGGTGCCTAAGACGCCTGGCATTTACACAATTTGGGCACTTGTAGCCGCCTTCCATTTTTTATCTACTGAACATTTTTTAGAGGTAAAGGTACTTTGCGTCAACCCATGTCCCCTATTTATAGTACATAGTACCCTGACCATCAGCGTGACACGCTATGAATATACATATCCATATGCATATTCATAGGAAAAATGGTAGGTGTAACCTTAAGAGACAAGAAGAGGGCAGAGTGGATTAGGGCAGAAACAGGGGTTAAGGATACCATAGCTGAAATCAAGAAGAAGAAATGGACATGGGCCGAGCATGTAGCACGTAGACAGGATAACCGTTGGTCGTTAAGGGTAACTAACTGGATTCCCAGAGAAGGGAAGCGGGTTAGGGGGAGACAGAAGGTTACGTGGGCAGATGAGATTAAGAAGTTTGCGGGTATAAATTGGCAGCAGCAAGCACAGGACCGGGTTAACTGCTGACGGAACATGGGAGAGGCCTTTGGCCTGCAGGGGACGTAGTCAGGCTGATGATGATGATGATGCATATCCATATTGCCCATATTGGTATCCATATGAATATGAATATCTATAGAGATACATGACTATCCATGTAGATACCCATATATGTATGAGCATATTTTAATGATATATATATGAATATCCATACAGATATTCATTTATATTCCATACAGATATTCATTTATATTTTCATAATATCCATATTCATATATGGGCGTCCTCATGGGTATTCATATGATATCCATAAGACTATCCATACGGACATCCGTACATCACGTGCTTGTTGGGATCAATTAACGATTTTGTATATACTGTAAACACGTCTTGTCACGTCTTTTCATGATCGAGTAGGCAATGTACGATGGTTAGTGGTCCCCCAGAGCTTCGCCCACTGGTCTTCGTTCAATTCGTGGATATGATGTGATTTTTTTTCCTCTCCAAAGAACCTAAACAAAAAAGAGGGCAATCCGCATGGAGACTGGCACCGACTGCGGACGAAGACATTGCGAAACTTGCACACACTTTCGAGGATGCATACCCCCGAATGTCGCGATGAGTGCCCCGGGTGCGGAGGGGAACTAACACTGACACACGTGACATGCCGATGTACCTTCACGTCTGGCCACGGCCAACTCCGTGATAGTACAAGTGCGTTAACCTTACCAAACTGGTCATGGCAGGGTCCACTCTCGGAGCCGCTGATTGAAATCCAATTGGCCACCCGAGATCAGGCTTAGTGAGCCGTTATAGCCGATAGAGCACTGAACCATTGACTCCATCTAGTTTGTAAGGTTTAAAAGTTGCCAATGAACATCTACTCTCTTTCTCTCTAAGGGTACTAGATGGAGCCCTCAGTGCTTGGACACGGGGGACGTGGTTGCCTACTTGAACAGGCAAGACGTAAAAAAGGCGTTGCATGTCGACGAGTCACCTAATCCATGGATACCGTGCAGGTAAGCGTGGGCTTGTATATCACGCCCGTTTTCGATAACGGCAGCTTGTGTTAATATTGGCTACATTACCACATCGTGCAGGGATTCTAAACCATAAAAAGTTTACTAGATTGAGGAGAAAGAGCCAGGACTGAACGATTGATACAGATTGCACACTGACTAGTTCGCAAGTATCCCTTCGTAACATTTAGACGTATCAACCAATCCATGATGGAAAGGCATCTTTATCATCGCCTTCGCACACGAATGTACTGAACCTGCACCTTACCACGGCCTCCTCGAAAATATTCCTGCATCTATCGTGATTTCGCGTGGTCTCCGGGATCAGATGCATTGACAGCTTTACCCTGCACGTCACGTGTTTTTATAGCGACTTACAGATCGGCCCGTCTTCGACCGTGCGACGATGACATATGGTGAAAATATCATAGGAAATCACATTATGCACTGACCTAGCAACGCCCTAATAACGTCACACGTTTCTGGTGATCTGCGATGTACTGTGGTGAAGTAGTGAAACGGGGACATTTTTCGAATCACTCGGTTTCACGCCGAAGGTCGCTGTTCGCGTCTGATGGGGCATCTACAGGTTTCACCCTAAAAAGAAATGGTACATAAGTTGCGTTTTTTGGTGAGTCGTTCCTTGCCGCCAGACTTTTACACATTGCACCAAATGAGTAGCCACTTTTAATTACATTACCTTGTGCAGTTGGCTCGCCACTTTCCGCTAAAGAGTCCTATGTTAGGCTCATAGCTACAGGCCATTCATGATGGAGAAGTGCCGGGTGCACGGGGATAACGTAAGGATAGCACTCGAAATACGTGACAATCATCCTTTGGGCAAAAAGACACCCGAAATACACCCTAATTTTGTCAGAGTGTATGAGACATTTGGGAAGTCTGTTTGACACGAAACCGAAATGGCGGGAAGAACACTCCACAAAGGCTGATTTCTTCGTAGGACGTATGGCTCGGTGCTGAAACCTACGTAGAAAGGAGTAGGCTGATTGGAATGACATGGAAGCGAAACCTCGAAACAGTTAGAGCGACAAACTACTCTTTCAGAACTCCGCTGCAAGCGTTGCGTATCGGGTGTTCGTTGTCACACGAGAAAATGAGAATAATTGGCATTCTTGAAGTTTATATGCAAATCCTAACACGCGCATTTGTGTGTTACGCCACAGATTTCAATGTAGTTGTCGCATACCGACCTCCTCAGCTGAATGAAGCTCCACGAAACACGTTATAGTAATGCTTGCGGTTTCCTCATAACAGAAGTCGTTAGTTTCGAACGACAAGAAATTACGCAGGCCTTACGATACACCGAAAAAAGCATCTGACGTAATGATCATGGGCTCACGCATAGGGGCGTGGCCGTCATCGCCCTTCTAACCGGGGGCCGCAAAGTTTGACCACACCCTTTATGCCGAAAGCCTTTCGTGTGGCGTACCTTTAACTATTTGCTTGCCATCGTTTACTCCCGGAGATCCAAAGACTAAATGGAGACATTAATGTAATAGAATTCACTACTTCATTTTTGTTTTTTCTTTAACCGATGGTGAAGCATGTTTTTTTTTTTTACTCGCGGAACGCGAACCCGGAGGTTTGCAAGAATGATTCAGCATAGATTGAGGACGATGCAGTGAGAAATGGAACTGAAAATGATAGGTGTAACCTTTAGAGAGAGGAAGAGAGCAGTGCGGGTCAGGAAACAAACGGGTGTGAAGCACATCTCAATCGAAATCAATACAAGAAATGGACATGAGAAGAGGTAATAGCGCATAGGCAAGATCACTGCTGCCTCATTAAAATTAACACATCGAATTCTAGAAGCCAAACGTGCGAGGGGGAAACAGAAAATTAGGTTGGCACATAAGATTAAAACGTTTGCGCATGAGAGGTGGCTGCAGGGACAGGACCCCATTTGTTGACGGGACATGACTTTTGCCTTGTAGTGGGAGCAATCAGGACGATGATGATGATGGTGATACGTGTTTTTTTAGACTCGACCAACGGGTTAGATTAGGGGGAGAGATGTCTCGATGAAATACCCCCCGCCCCCCTCCTCCCGTGTGGAATTATCTTTTCGACGATTTGATATTGGAGCCAAAAGGCAAAAGGTGGCGTCATGACCAGTTTCTTTTTCGTTGCGACCTGTCTGGCTTATTAAGCGTCTTCCCGCGGAAAAACATGGTATGTGAAAAATTGCTTTTTTTGCGGCCTTTAAACTTAGTGAATCACACTGTTGCCATGAGTGTGTATATTTTGTAAGCCTAGCGTGCGCCCTCACACGTACAAAAATTTGCGCAAAACGCGCAGGTACGTGCTATACGTACCACACGGTTCATACATCAATATTTAACATGTTGCTGTGTGGACCGCATGTCTATAGAAGAAAGGGGGGATGTGGAGGAAGAAATGCACCTCCAATTGTCGCAGTGACTAATCTGAATACCCATGTTGGAGAAAATACAATGATAAAAGAAGGTTTTGTTCATTTTGCCATTTCCAGTGACGTGGTTAAGTATAAGGTCTTATACGACGACTTGCGGGAGATCATAAAGGAGATATCTTCCGGCGACAAAGTGAGGGCCCTGTTTTACTACGGCGACGTCGACATGGTGTCAAACTTTCTCGGCGCGAAGTGGTTCGTGGAAGACCTTCGAAAACAGGTGAGTGCCGGCAATCTTGTAAAATTCTCGCTCATCGCCGATGAAATATAAGGTTTTGCTACTCGGAAGACAGTAATCGCGTGTGTTCTAGTGCATTTAGTACATAATAATTCTTTGTTTTGGACAGCCAGACACCCCGACACACGGACTATAAAGTGCCCATTGGCCTTTGCGACAAAACATAACCTGTGGACAGCAGCCACTGCTATGAACATCTCTGCGAAATTTTGCAGTCGTGAGCGCGGCAACGAGAATTTGCAAGCGGAGTGCAAGCCGACCATTCTTTTTTTCATTTGCCGTATATTCACAAAAAGGACTGTCCTCACTGTCTTCGCAGTTGTTGGTATTATCGGCCAATACCCGGCATAAATGGAGGGGGGCGTTTCAATTAAATGCCCTTCTTACCACAAAGTGTCGCTACGGGTCGGCGTTGTACTCTATAGCGTGCTAACACAACCGAGTGGGCAACACTCTTTAATGCTAAATTCCAACGAGGGATAGACATCGCGTTATTGACTCTAGTTCAGGGTGACGACGTGTGAATCCTAGTGTCACTCTTACCTTTGTAGCTTCTGGCGCGCTGTTCGCAGGTCACTTGATAATTACTCGGAAATGTGGCTTGTGGCTCCTTTAGTAGAGGCAGAAATTAATTAAGCCAGAAACAAACGTGAGATCACTGAATAGGTTTTTTTTCTTACTCAGGCTAGTAGGCACATGATATGGAAGGCTGAAACTACGTTAAAACGTCCGACAATGTACGGTTTTGCCAGGTTACGTGTTGGGCGCAAACTAGTACAATAGGCCAGCGAAAAAGGTTAAGGCACATGGCGTGAAAAAAATCAAGTTTGACTATGAAGTGCGCCGGAACAGAGGCTCTATAGGGATTTTCTACCCACGTTGTTCTTCAGTGTTCACCAAAATGCAAGCACCGGGAGGCGTTCGCATATCCCCTTTCCTCCTTTCATCAAAAATGAGGCCGGCATGGTCGGGCATAGAGGCAGTGACTACGTTTTTAAAGCTGTTGACAATAGGGGCAAATCCAGCGTTGAAGGGTGATAGTGATGTCAAGCAATCGTGTTATTCCTTCGATGTATGGTGAAGGTTATTACGAAATGGTTTCTAGTGACCCAACGTTAACAATGGTTAACGATATGTACTGATGATGAACGTTCCCCATTTCGCAAAGACGCTCAGCTTGCAGCGTTCCTAGAATCTTCTACCATTACACTGCTGCCAGAAAATGAACCTGCGACCTGTTACGCATTACGCACTTCACGCTTGTTCAAGAAGCGACCGTGGAGCGCACGCCGTATACAACTTGACGAGCAGAAAGCAAAACTGTCCCTTACAAAAACGTTGTCGATTCGCCCTTGGGTACAAGGAATGGTCTATTTTCTAGTCTATGGTCTTGTCTATGGTGAATGGTCTATGGTCTTGGGTACAAGGAATGGTACAAGGCATGGTCGCGGCAGTTGGTGCACCTATAGTTACAGCAGCTGCAGTCGGTGCGCCTAGAATTATTTTATTGGGGTGCATATTCGAAAACACCGCGTATGGACAGCCCTGACAGATGGCTCACGTAGATCAGTGCTTATACCACAAATGAATGCACAAATAAAATATTTTGGGTTGAATCAATGAATGAATGCGCAGAATTTTGTTCCTGGTAAAATATAAGAGGGATATGTGACAGAGAAACACTTGAGACTCGGATACTGCCTATCGCGTTACTATTGGCAGAACCCAATAGGAGTATTTTATAAGCATACTAAAGTGAACAAATAAATTTGTTTAGAATGATGAATTTCACTATCAACACTTCAGTTCACCATAGGTTGATTACAGTCACTTTAGGCTATTCGTGCAAGAGATAATGAAGGCAGAACTTTCATTTTAAAATTTCCCGCCTGATTGACTGCGAGAAGTGTCGCAGATTTGGACGTGTATTTGGCGTAGTTTTGGGCCATTGACTCAGCGAAATTTTTTGAAACTTTGCACGTTAAATTTATAGCACCTTCAAAGGGCAACGTACTTGATTTTTACTGATTAAAAAGTACGTAAAACTAAGTGCAAATGATCAAATCTGTTACGTCATGGCGCTCCATCGTGGCTTAAAGTGGGAACTTCAAGGTAACGTCGCCACCATCAATTTATTTCTTTTGCTCATTTTATCGCTTTACAAGCGCCTTATCGAGGCAAGTGTGTTAAGTTAGGGATGTCGATACGGTTATTTACTAACGAGGAAAAAATAATTTTTCTCTTTTACGTTCTTCTGAGTGAGAATGTAGCGTCCTCTGAATACCTCTCGAGATATTTTCATAATCATTTTAGTAGCCCTACTAGCGCTTATCACAGGTGGTCTTTTTTTTCATGCAGACGTTAGTCACCTACGAGCAATGGCTTTTCGATCAACAAATTGGCGGCTATGTGGAGTACTACGCCGGGAAGATTGTATACCTCACAATAAAGGTTGGTATACAGCGCATGTGACGAGTAAACTTATTTAATATGTGCATTCGGGGTGAAATGAAATACATATAAGAAATTTTTATTATTTATTCTCGGAAATTTGTCTAAAGTGTCACGTGTAAGGCAGGTAAATTCACTGTGTTGCATTTTGTGGCTCTTAGTCGGGACGGAATCCCGGACGAGATCAATTCCGCGCATTTTCGGTCAGGGGCAGTGTACTGTGACCTTGCTACCCTCGAAGCCGGGTAGACACGCCAGTTAACGACTAATACGATCATATTAAAAAACTCAAATTGCTGCAAAATATTAAGAGCTGACTTAATGAGCTGCGCCACCTATCCCTTTAAGAAGACGTTTGCATCGTGGCAGCAAATTCAATACATAGTCTCGTCTTCGAATTTTGAATATTTCGATAACTCCTATTCATCAAAAAGGCGATGTAAGAAACCTGTTGATTCCTCCTGTTTTAATATAAAAATAACAATATTTCTAAGCAGAGGGAAGTGCATGAAAATAACATTTTCTTTATTATTCTTACAGGGCGCCGGACACAGAGTTTCAAGAGACAAACCACCCGTCTCACTCCAAATATTCGAGCGTTTTATTATAAATGCACCGTTCTGAACCCGGCAACGCTAACTAGTTTCCTTGTATAAACTCATATCGTCACCCGAAACGTCGTGTTGTTCCTCCGAAGACAGCAGGAAAAGCAATCATTCAAAATCTTCATAAGTACCCTCTTTGTTGATCTGTCGCAATGATATATAAAAATATCTTCGACTTACTGCATGCGCCGAGGTGTTGCGCTCATCGTCCGGGATTAAGCAACATGCATGGTTCCATAGACTTTACAGAATAAGATACGGCTAAAGCATAGGACCGCGTGTGAACGTTGGTGTAGCTATAGCTAATGGGAATCTTCGAATTGATCAGAGCACTGAGCTCAGCAGCATTTCTGCTGACGAGTGTAAGAAGAGACGGAGGAGGAAAGGCAAGCATGCTTCCGTATTGTATAAGATCACGACACTCGGAATAATAGAACGTTGTATACGAATAAAAAAAATGAGATAATATGAGCGAAGACACCAGTTCTGCAAAAAGGCACTCACCGAAGAAAGTGTTATGCAAATGGAAAGATCTGTTTATTTTAGACAACACAACGCCGAAACTTAAAATTGGTTTGTTATTTTGAACTCAATGCTGCTCACACATATGGGTACTATAACCTGCTTTGTGTAATAACTCTTAACTCTATACTTGCGTATTACGCACGCACTTAGCTCTCCCGTGGTTCATTAAGTGTGCCCTGTTTTGCGAGAGGGAAAAGTTCAGGAAGCACCTAAATACACGTAACAATTATTCTAAACTTAAACAATAAAAAATAATTCTTCTATGCACAGAATAACATTCCCGAACCAACTAATGGTTCATTGAATACGCAAAGCATACGACCACTGCATACGAACACCATAAGTCCCGTATGGTGTTCTGCAAAAGGAACAAGAGCACACGTAGAGGCTAGATTTTTACATATCCACAAATTAACAGAGGACAAGGTTTGCAGCTCTGCATGGTGTAAAATCGACGAATGATCAGTGTTTACTGACGTGTGATGAACGGAAATCGTCCGTAAGGAAATACCACAATGTTACGAAGCCTAATAGGTCATAGTACATAGCACTGAGGGCGACAATAACAAACACGCAAACGCGCATCAGCGCTTCGACCGTCGCGATGCCCTCGATACCCTGGAGCCCGCCGATGCCACGTCATCCCGCCCCTGTGTGTGCGGTTCGAGCAGAAGATCCTCGAGGGTCCTATCCTGGGTCTCCGGCATGAAGAAGGAGACGGAAAGGCCTCCAATGAACGTGAGCGCGCTGAAGAAGAGGCCGAATCCGGAGAGCTTCAGCGTGTTCTGCAGCTGCTCGAAGAACCAGGTGAGGAGGAATGCGCAGATCCAGCTGAAGGCGGCCACAACGGCCGAGTAGACTCCGTTGCAGCGCATCGGCACTAGCTCGGCGCCCAAGAGCCACGGGATGGGGCCGAGCCCCACCGAGAAGCCGATGATGTAGAGCGCCACGAAGACGATGGGCAGCCGGCGCGTGTACAGGATGGGCGCGTTCGGGTCTGTCTCGTCTACCTGAATGCTGAGCTGGAACAGCGTGGCGATCAGGATCATGGCGAAGGCGCAGGTGTAGGCGGACACGGTCAGTAGACGCTTACGGCTGAACACGGTCATCAGCTTGACGCCGGCCGCGGTGGAAGCGACCTGGGCACAACGCGCGAAGACGTGGTAGAGCCGACTCGGCGAATGGCGAAACGAAGATCGAAAACGGCGAATGCGACTGTATTCCTACGCTTGGGTGTCTCACGGTGGCGCTAGCACGTTGAAGTTCGGGCGCCTTCGTGTACTTGTTGGGCTGACTTTGCATTTATACACAACAAGAAGCGCTAAGAAACAAGGAAATTGATTGATTTGTGGGGTTTAACGTCCCAAAACCACCATATGATTATGAGAGACGCTGTAGTGAAGGGCTTCGGAAATTTTGACCACCTGGGGTTCTTTAACGTGCACCCAAATCTGAGCACACGGGCCTCGACATTTCCGCCTCCATCGGAAATGCAGCCGCCGCAGCCGGGATTTGAACCCGCGACCTGCGGGTCAGCAGCCGAGTACCTTAGCCACTAGACCACCGCGGCGGGGCAAGAAACAAGGAAAGCGCGTGAAGGGCGGGTTTTAGTGTCTTCTAATCAAGAGGTTGCTGTGTTGCACTGCTTAAGAGCTGTGAGCTGAGTTGTCACCAGGTAGCCCCACTTTATGCGTTAAATAGTGAACAGTGTGTCTCGTCGCACAGCTTAGCGGAATGGTATGGCTTAGTTTGTCCAGCATAGCATCCGTGATATAGGTGTTCAGACATAGCTATGATTTTTCTGCTGTAGTTAGGCAAAAATAAATCACTTGAATTTGTGTCTCGTTCCGTTCAGTTGCTTATGTGCGTATGCATGAAGAACCTTTGAACGATTTGTATTGACCAAATTTTTTCACAAAAAAGCCACTGCCTAACACTTATGGCCCCGCCTCCTGCATCATCAATTTGCTCTGTATAAACTTTTGCACGAGGTACCTGGCGAGCAGTTAACTTTTTCAGTGGTAAATTTTGCATTTTCGTGATGCTGTTCTGACACTGTAGAAGTTTTTTTCAAGCTACATGAGCGCTTATATTTCAATTGCAATTTCTTTCGCATCTTTGTCGCTGCGTATTACGTTGCAGAACAGGCTTTTGACCATATTTTGTGGCTTAACTTTGCATTTATTTAGCCTTGGGCACCGGGTGTACACAACGTACACTTTTCCACTGTTCTTTTTCCGCCTCATTGTTGGAGAAAATATGAAACGAAGTTCTAACGTTCATTTTTTATTCTGAGGCCTAGCCGTGCGTGACCGAAATGACACACAAGTCAGAGTTTTGTAGTGACGGCGAAAGAATGAATGCGATAGCAACTAATTGAAGCAGTATACGAAGTAAAGTTAATTGCACAAAACGCTGGCGCAAGGGAATACGGCCGCTCCAGGCAGCGAAACTGCTTTCGTGCTGTGTGTTGCTTCAGAGAGAAGTGGCGAGAACACAGGACGTATCTCAAGGGTGGACGAGCCGTCTACTGAGCTCTGTCGAGATAGCATGCGCGACTTCGTCTTTTTGATCCAAACTCGCAATCTCTGCCCTAGGAACGTAGCCTCTCCCTCCGGCACCACTTCATGCTTCATCACACGGAACCAACCTGCGCGTTTAATCTCTGCCTAAACCACGTCTTCCTGAAGCTTTCGCAAGCTTTCTCTCGCCCATGAAACGCCTACGATGTGGGGGGTGACGTCATTGATTTGGAGTTTACATGAAACATGACGGTGACGGCGAAAATTTACCCCGGGATTTCGTGTAAGTGCGAACTCAACAAAAATATTCGCACCAAAAATCCGGAGAGGATGATGCTTGTGTCCTGGCCGCTGATGACGAGTCCGGCTTCGTCGAAGATGGACTGCGAAAAGAAGAGCACCGGGTTGATGCCCGAAAACTGCTGGATGAAGTGCACGAGCATGGCCATCAGAATGTGACCCGGAGGCGTGGGCACTGTAGCATACACCGTTTCCATGTCGGCCCACTCTCGGTCCAGCTGCACATGCAGCAGTTCTTATTTGTATGCGGCAGCCCTTGTTACGTTTCAGTTCTTGTTGATGATTCGCCAACGTTTTCAATGAGAAGCATTTCCTTGGGAACGGCAAGCACTTTCGGCGTATGTTACATAGCTATCTGTCTGTCTAGCCGCTTACTCTTGGGTGATTTCATGATCACGCCCTTAATTTGACGTGGACCAAAATTGGTATGAGAGGCTATACGAGCCGGTTCGACGAATATGGCGCGCTGGTCAAGACATGAATAATCTCACAATCTCTTCGCGTGCGTCGTCAAACACTTCCCGTCAGAAAGGGGCACATACCCGCTGGTGGGTATGTGCCACTGCTATGTGGGTGTGTGCCACAGGGGATTGACACTACCCATACACGACAAGAGCACACATGGGGAATTTGTATGTGCGACTGTTAAGAAAAACTTGACAACGGCAGCGTTTACCCGGCGAGTGCACAGAATAAATGTAAGGTTTCCAGCAGGAATGAAACCCAAGCATTCTGCATGGCAATCAAGCATTCTACCACAGAGCCACGTGAAAGGTTCATTGCAGCTGCAGTGCTGACTATCCAATTTTATATGTATTACAAAATGTTACGCTTGAAAGAAACAGTCAGAGGTTGAAAAGGGCCGCTTATTATGTCGTGAGGGGTGGGCTCAGAAGCAGCCTACCAGTCAAACATCCTCTCAATCCTCTTCTTTCTTTCTAACTTGGAGCGACAAGCATGCTCACCATAGTATTCGTTGTCTTGATCCATGTTCGCAACAATATGTACTCCTGTATTACAGCCATCACGTTCGGCTAATGTCAACTGTAGTTACGTGTCATTAGCTGAAGTTGATTCATGTAGCAGTTTCACGGGCTACCACACTCGAGAGCACCAGCGCGTCATATCAGCTTATCGCTTCTATATAGCGTTGCTAGTGCTTATTTATTTATTTATTTATTTTTTATTTAAAGATACTGCAATCCCTGGCAGAAATTTTAGCAGGTGGGTTACAGTGCATAAAAAGGACACATGGTTTACAACAACTGTACAATTCAACACAGATGAAATGGCTCTTCTTCTCGGGTACAAAAAGTTGTTACAAATAATACAACAACAGAGGATTGGTATACAATGCTAATTAAAGTGGGACTCAAACAAACAAACAAACATGTTCATGTTGGCATTGTTACGCAAATGCGAAGGACTGGTTATATGAACATCTGCAACTATTCAACATATATCTGTGCGTTTAACATTTATACATATATTTAGCGTAATTTTATGACATGTCGCTCAATGGAAAAATCACAACATGGTAAGTTTCCCTCCGGATGCTTCGCATAACATCGATTCTCAAGCTATGTGGGATCTGCCAAGTTTTTCTAAACATAGCTCCTTGTATTTGGTGAACGAAATCATGCGCAAAAAGAAGACAAGAAAAGTATAGCTGAAAATAAAGTGCACAGCTACCAGCAGCTACGTCAGCTTCGACGAGTGGCGCCAGGATTTTATTTGAAAGGGGGGGGGGGAAGGGGCACCCATGACAAAGTAAGCCCCTTGACTAACCACGTCACGAAAAAAAATATTTGGCAGCGCCTCCGTTGTCCTGTCTCAAATATCCTTTTTGCTCTACGTGATCAGTTATGCATCACCAACATGCCCAACTTCATACTTTTGTGAGCTTCTTCGTGGACGCAAAAATGCTGGGATCAATGCATGCGCTCTTTTTTTTTACTGCGTTCCTTTTTGCAAGCTAAAAGAGCCCCCCCCCCCCCTCCCCCTTCAATGTTCCCCATGGGCGCAGCCTCGTATCGACGCATACCTGAACGTATTCTCACGGCACATGATTCGCAACAGATGTCAGAGAGCGTGATTGTCCCATATTGTGTATGGTGTTCCACTTCAAAGTTGTGTTCCGGACTAAAGAACACAAATTTGTAGTTCCCATCCCAACGCCGATACCATCCCAGGCGTGCTCACAGGGGAGTGACCGCCCCCTGGTCCACTAAGAAGGGAGGACACGCAAACTTTACCCCATACGTTATGTTGATAGGGAGGGGGCACTGCGAATAACTCACCCCCCTCCCCCCTGAAGGAGAAACCTTACGCGTGTCTATGCATACAGTATGTATACTGTACTTTGCAGATTTATTCTGTACTTTGCGACTGACTATAGGAACACATTGGCAACGATTGGAGTATCTGATACGGTTGCGAGATAAGCTTAAAACTTCAAGTTGGAAAGATGACACGAGTTGTTCAGTTAGATCAGACATCCATTGGTCTTGCAACGTTTACGATGTCCTTAGTGCCAGTGAAAGGCAAGTATAGTTTTTGAGTAAACTGCTGATCGTACTAGATTGTATATCCTGCGTGAGATGGCTGTGCCAGCATGATTCTTTCCATGAGGCCGCCAACACCCAATCAACTAGTGCAAACCACCACTTTTCGAGAAGTGCTTGGCTGGGCGCGTTATTCATAGTGCGTAATAAAGATGGGTACAAAAGAACGAGGCACAAGGTCTGAACGAGTGCTCATTTGGTGGTCCCGTGTTCTTGCGTATTGTGCTTTTGTGCTCAAATCAATGCCCAGAACTCTTCGCATAATATTTCCTAATTGTACAGGTCCTCCATTTTTGTTGTTCAACCAAAAAATAAAAAATGAACGTCGTAAAGGGCAAATATTATATTGCTACACTTCGCTTTTTATGTATAGTTATACGCTGCTACGATCCCAACTGGGCTTCCCAAACCTAGGAAACAAAAAGCAAGAAAGAATTGCCTCCACCCTGGTGCCATCGACGCATCGATTTTTCACAACTAAATCATGCGATGTTGGCACAGGTTGGCTTATTTTCGCGTACCTACGGCCTCTAACATCGGGTCAATTATTTAAGTCCGTTTAGTTTTGGTACGAAAAATCTTTGGTCCACATAACCTATATGTGCACGAAGGACAAAAAAAAAAAAACACTTGGTCAATCATTTTACAGGCAACAACAGTCACCAAGAGCGCCATGGACGTGTACATAATGTGAGGTGCTACAGACGTTGCGTATGGTGATATAGTAAAGTTGTTTTCGCAAAAAAAAAACACAAAGTTGTAGCCTTGACCATTTGATGAACGAGTGATGGCTTCTGCTGCTCTATAATTCGCATAGGTTGCTTGCATTACTGTGCTGGCTTGAGATGTGCCACCATTGCACAATTTTTTAAAAGAAAGTGTGAAATCAGCGACTGTGTGAATAACAACAGCGGGTCCGAGACACCTTAACGCAAGGAATGGGGTTTGCCACCCTTACGATTTGATCACGCGCGTGTTAGTATGTGTGCATGTATACACAAGGAAAGTTTAAAATTTTCACAAGGTTTGAATCTTTCCTTCTTCCCCATTGGCTACCTCGGTGACGCAATCAGATTTGAACATCTTGAAAATATTGCGAAAAAAAAAGGACAAGAAGAAGAAAGTGTCGAAGGGCACACCACAGCACCCTTGTGTGCTCTTCAATGTACTACTAGTGGCGTGTTTCTTTTTTTTGTCACTGTTGTTTAGACGTTGAAAGAGCATTGTCAGTTCTTCGACAAACAGGTGCACAATGAAGCCAGTACGAGACGTGCACTTCCAGCTCTACACTGCGAACGCACTGAGCTGAAATACCTTGGCCGCTGGCCCACGCAGCTTGCCGAGCACTTCGATGGCTTCCGCCTTGCGGCCTTGCAGCATGAGCCACCGGGGCGACTCGACCGCGAACTGGCAGGCGGCGACGAGGGGGATGGCTGCGGCCATGGTCAGGAACGCGAGCCCGTCCCAGTTCAAGTAGCGACCCATCACGTTCGCGTACAGAATGCCAATAGTGAGGCACACCTGCAGGATGCCGCCCTGAGTGAGCAATAACCACCGCATAAGTGCAAGCCAGCCTTTGTAACTCAATTAACCTTGTTGTGCTTTTTATGGCTAAAAGAATTGTGTTTCAGCTAGCCAATCAAAACAAAAAAAATGTAAAGGGTAGCTTCCACTTATTGGACAACAGAGGCAAACTTTAGAGAATTTGTTGCTGGGTCAGTTGGTGGACAATTGTGAACTGCAGAGCACGAATAACGCACGGAACAGAGAACACACACACCGCACTGGACCAGCGTGAACTCGCGATTGTGTTTATTGCGTTCGGGCGACATGTCTGGTTTACAATTTCGACGGGCAGATCACTTGCTCTATATAGGTGGTACTACAATGCGTATATAAAAAGCTTTTAACGTGCACCTAAACCTAAGTACATAGGCCTCAAGCATTCTCGCTTCCATCGAAAATGCTGCAGCCGGAATTCGATCCCGTGACCTGGGCGTCAGCAGTCCCGCACCTTAACCATGAGACTACGGGGGCTGGTTGAATACTCAGGAGAAGCCCTGGCACATCCAAATGAATTCTGAATAGTGCCTTAAACGCGTCAATAAATTAATGGGGCAAACAAACCGGTATGGGGGAAAACAAACAAAGCCGACGCCATGCTGCGTGCTCTTCACGCTGGTTCGATTCTTCGCAGATTTGTAGTCCCGGCGTAAAATTGCCACGTATTGTGCGGCTTGCATGTAGTAAAATGTCGCAAGCCCAACTTTACAACGCTGTGCGTGCGCGCAGGCTCAAGAGATGCATGCTGAATTTTTCGAGGAGTGTTCTTGTGCAACAGCACATAGAGTACCGGCACGTGCCATAGTGAAACATTCAGCTCCTGCATCATCATACTCATCGTATTCGAACTGACCTCACAGTGACCACGTTCTGCTGGGGATCAGGTGTTTCTTTTATGCTCGGACAGCATTATTTCCCGATCTACTGGCCGAAAAGCGGTTTTCCATTCGTATATATGGAGTTAATGTGCCACTGTGCGATTTTTATAGCTTGCTCAGTAGATATTTGGTGCACCGCCAAACTGTAGCATTTTAACTAACTATACGTCAAAAAGGGTACGTCGCTGTATTGTATACGCTATCAGGCACGTAAAATTTGGAATACTAGTGCGCACACGTGCTAAGACTCTGCGTGCGCACACCGCACAATACATACGCCACATAGTCTGATAGCAACAACAAAGGTTTACTGCCTTGTCGTATTACCAACACGTTCTCTAAAAAAAACGCTATCTCTAAAAACGCGATCTCTAAAACCTTGTGCATGTATTGTAAGGCGCGTCAGACTCAACAACTGCACTTGTGTTCTGAGGCACCACGACACTCTCTCTAGTGTTCCCGACATCTGTGTTCCCATTTAAACTAGCAATCCGAGAATAGCTAAAAATTCCTGTCAACACTCCTTCAACCATTTTTAACTTTCGATGTCAGCAAAAAGCAATGCGCTGACGTACCGCTGTCCCGCGCTGTTCTGGCAGCGTGATTTCGGCCAGAAAGGACGGCGAGCACAGGGAGACCATGCCAGTGGCGACGCCTGTCAGGAAGCGACCGAACAGCACCAGGTAGTCGGAGCGAGCCACCGACATGATGCCGTAGCCCGCAAAGTAGCCGAGCGCGCTGGCCAGAAGCGCGAAGCGGCGCCCCATAGACTGACCCACCAGTGCAGCGATGATGCAGCCTGTTATGGCGCCCACGTGCAGCAATGTCACGAACCTACGTCATAAACTTCACTGAGCATGCTGACACATGAGGCGCCAACGAGGCATCTAAGCGAACCACGCGATATGTCGTCAAAATGCAGGCAACTGCTCAAACAGTGGACGCTATTATACCAACCTTAAAAAGCGTCCCTGCGCAAAAAAAAAAATGAAATGGTAGCGTTCGTAAATGCGTTATGAGAATGCAAAAAGTTACTGCAGCTCGCACATGAAACCTCGAGCATGCATTTAGGCGTGCTCTTTGAGAGGCACAAGGTTGAACAATAGAGCGTCTGTTTAACGAATACACATAAAAAATACAGCAAGTTCCATAAAACTTATTTTGATTACAAAAATGTGAAGATATGGCTGCAACAAAAAGCAAATTTTGTATTTCTCTTTGCATTATCTAACACTGGATCACGGAAATCGACGGGAAAGTGAAAGGCTTCTAAGGGAGTAAGACAATGTTGAGTAATGACCTCACAAATTCAATAACTGTATGTATTAGGGCTTGCAAAGCGGTAAACATAGATTAGTGAAGTATTTTACAACCTGAACTTACCTTACAGTTCACGGGTAAGAAATCAGCAATGTCCTAGAAAGCAGTCAAGCAACTTCATGCAGGCTGTATAGATATTCAAACTTGTGTTATTCACATCCGTCAAATAACGTGCTGGAGGCCAACATGTATTTCGGACGAGAAGAGACCTCATAGTTATTTACGTGGAGACCCAAGAGAGCTTTCAGTACTGCTTTGTACACAACTGGCAAGGGGGAGAACAGAAGGCATTCTTGTTGAACCACAATGAAACTATAAGGTCATCTTAACGCCCTTAACCAACGGTAGCGACACCGAAGCTGACACTGATGCCGCATTTCCTGTGACACGAGGTCATCAGCGCTATCGCGTTGATGTATTACGGTGCATTTAAACAAACCAAACGAACTCAAGGATTCTAAGATCTCTCTTTTAGCGTTTGCGAGTCTGCCCAGTATACTGGTATCACAAAGACGTATCGTTATTTTAGGTAGCGTCTCCTGTAGGCGCTGTGACGTCAATTAGGACTTGCTTTGGAGGATAAAGAACAACTAAAAGATACGTAATCTATGTCTTCCGTGATTTTGGAACAACCCATCACCACATCCTCAGCTTACAGCACCGATTATTTGAGTACGACTTTCGAAAACGGTACGGAACCGACACGAACACATTTTGCTGTCAAGACTTAGGGACTTGATCTAAAACATATAAAACATCACTTTGGAGCTAACGAGCCCGCTCTTTAGTTCTACTGCCTTGCGCAGAGGTCCCCTCTCCAGCGTCTACGTCCTAGTTCATTCCTTCTACCGCTAGGGGAGCTAACAAGCCCGCTCTACAGTTCTACTGGCCTGCGCAGATGTCCCCTCTAAGCGCCTACGTTCTAGTCCATTCCTTCTGCCACCAGGGGATGGAACGTATGAGCGTTGTGGCACAGGTAAGCCCCTGTTTGCGCATGTCAGTTTTAGTGCTCGTGGGGATGTTTCTTCCAGCGCAGGACGTGTATATAATGTAGTTATACATGAATACGAAATGCCTCAAAGTGAAAGTTACGAGAAACGATATTGGATTTCCGTGCATTTGAGTGGGTGACTATAGGGACTTCATTCCTATAGCATGTCTTCGCAATACTAATGCCTGGATATGGCTGCTCACCAGACACCGTGCAGAGCAGTGTCAAACTTGTGACCGGTGGAGCCACCGGCGAGACTCGTGAGCGCTGCTGTGGTGTAGCCGATGGTGGTGCCCACGCAGAGTGAACCGGCCCAGGTAC
Source organism: Rhipicephalus microplus (assembly GCF_043290135.1). Lineage (NCBI taxonomy): Eukaryota > Metazoa > Arthropoda > Arachnida > Ixodida > Ixodidae > Rhipicephalus > Rhipicephalus microplus. The sequence goes on from NC_134709.1 coordinate 46,852,604, forward strand.
TGCCGAGCGTCATCAGCAGGGGCGCCGTCAACTCGACTTTGTTTCCCGTCGCCAAGTCGGTGAAGTGCCAGGGCATCTTTATCTCGCAGGCTGTGGTATCGTCGTCGAAACTCTCAGCGTAAAGCGCTGTGACTGGGAGCCCGTAATTGATTGATTGCGCCTTTTATCCTGGTGCAACCCACCATGGGGGATCGGCTTCTTGCTCGAGGCGCTGTCTTCTTCTTCTTCTTCGTCTCCGCTTTTGATTGAGTGCTTGCCTAGCCCCTATGATATGGTCCTCACCCACTTCGGAGAATTGGCCATAAAACCGGCTAAAAGCTAAACATCAGACATGGGTGTAGCCCGGGAATGGCACACCGGGAACGTGCCCTCCCCTCCCCCGAAACGTTTTCCCCGTGTCATAGATAGCAAAATATGGTGATATTAAAATCAAGGCGGTGCTACCACCCACCCACGAAAAACATTTCTGACTACGAACCCGACTTGAGATGAAGAAAAAGAAAACTAACCAGAGGCCCCTATCTGATCCCCCACTGTGGGTTGGGTTGCACATGGTTACAAAAATCAATCAATCAATCAATCAATCAATCAATCAATCAATCAATCAATCAATCAATCAATCAATCAATCAATCAATATGTTCAGGTAAGTACAGACTGCCGTGTTAACGACCTTACAGTGTCCCGAGCAGCATATTGATAGGCTCGAAGAGAACAAGGTTACTAGTGATGATGTCTGTTAGGCCATCATGAGGATCATCATCATCATTACCCATCACTGCTCCACTTAAACTTGTCACGACCAGCGATTCTTTCAATTCGCGCAACCACATTTGGTTTTAGCCACAGGAGCGTTTTTAAAGCTGTTACTATTTTTTTTACGAGAGTCCTGAAGAATGTATTGTTAAACGTAGCTAAATTTGGTTGTTTTAGAAAGATATGGTTTTTTGTGTTTCATACGTTTTTTTTCTTCTCAAAGTCTTTTGTTGAATTCCTACAACTTTAAAATATTACCTCTAATACCTAATAATTTCAAATCTTTTCTTCAAGAAGTGAACCAGTTTATTAAGCAAGACACCATCCAATTCATAGCCTATCCTTCCGAGTGGGTTGCGACAAGCTGTTGAGGAAACAAAGAACCGACCAACTAGAAAGCTCCTCTCGGGGCAAGTTACGAATGCAGATACTTGTACATGTAATGAGTAGCTGTTGCGTTTGCCATGAAGCTGCCAAGCTAACGATTGATCTGCTAAAGCTACAGTCACTTGGTAGTGCGAGACTTAAAAAAAAGAGTATAAGAAACGCCAGTGTGTGAAGATGAAACTATGGTCGATATGTTTCATGGCAGGAACGAGCCCGAGGAATTCACAAAAGCCGAGATTGAAGAAGATTTTAATGGTGATGACTAAGATGAGTAAGATGACTATGATGACTAAGCTTGCTCAGGAAAGGTGACTTCTCGTTAATGTTTGCTGTATCTCTCAATCACACTTTGGGCAGTTTAAGTCAAACGATTGGGCTGTTTCTGTGTCTAAATACGAAGTCGTAGTGATCTGCTACAATATTTTATACTTGGCTAGCATGTCGTAGCACTTGGTTAAACTTGAATATAACGTCGTAAAACCTAGACAAAGCATTTAGCAAAGGCTCGGAAGCAACCAATAAACAACTATCGTTACCTAGCTAATACCTAGAAACGTGCTAGAAGCAAAGACATTTGCCTTCAGAATCGTCCAGTTTTGATGTTTTAATGCCTGAGTGGCTCAGTCCTCAGTGCAAGCTTCGCCATTTTTTTACACCTGCTAACTGTAGCTCACACCAACTGCAGGTCTCCGACCAAGAGATGTAAGGTTTCATAAAAAAAATACCTATAAGTCTCAAGAATACGATCACTTATTTGACAGAACAACGGAAAAATATTTAAACATTTTGTTGAAGAGTATACTAAAATAAATTTAATTATTTCGCTATCCATCAATTCTTTCAGTTATGTATTCAAATATGTGTACGGTGCATACGCAGAAATTTACACTGCCCTCATTCTCTTCCCAATTGACTCTTTTAACGCAATAGCAATAAAAAGCTCATGCCACATAAATTCCGGCATTGGCATCGGTGCCAGTGTCGGCGTCGTTGGTTGTGAGTGACGAACCAGCATTTTCGGCCGGAAAACAGAGAAAGATATAAATAAAAAAGTCACAGCTTTGCCGCATAGGCGATGGAATGAATGAGATAGCAACAAATTGGAATGTTACACAAAGATTTGTAAGCAGATCGAAACGTACACCACGTTGCTCACGCACAAATTACGCACGAAACGTACTAAAAGGTTCAGATAAATGCGAATAAGTGTCTTTGTTGTTACTTCTATGTGTCTGAAAAGCGCGCCCTTTTCGCAAACGGACACTGTGCAGCGAGTGCAGTGACCTTTGTGCGCCCGGTAAGTACAACATAATCGTTCCGGTGAAAGCCCAAGGCGTACTATTCTCCCCCCAGCGACATAAGCGCGCGCACGCGTGAGTGTCTACCCCCTTCTCCTCCACGGGGTGCGTGAGATATGAACGCATCAGCGCTAGTCGCAACATCGTGACGATCTGGCGTCGCGCTCTCATTGTACGATCTCGCTGGTAGTGCTGAAAACGCGATGGTTCCCCGAGATTGCCCTCAGAAGCCCTAAGCTTGCCGTTTCAACGTTGAAAGATGTTCTCCTTCGTGTTTCAGTCGCTAACGGCACGCACCTGCAAGCAAGAGGTCGGACGTTCGATTCTGCGTGCCGGAGACCGTAATATTTAGCTGAGCTATTGGTAATAGTGCCTGCTTACCACAGGCAGTGTTCTTTCATCAAGCCTTGGGGCTGGTGTATGACCCCTTTCGGCTTATGGCATTTGTGTGCGAGGTGGCAGAAAATATTTGGTTCCTGTTTTTATTTGGCGATACACTGAGGTACAAAGCTCTAGAGACGCATGCATGTACAAATAGTGACGGAGTGTTGTTGACGTTTAGTTTTTGTTGTTGTTAAAGTACATCTCTCAATGCTTGCAATATTGAGTGTGCCTACTTTTTATTTCTTTACCACCATCTTCTTCTGCAGAACAAACTGTGGTTAGACGGGGCACTTCATATTATTTTCTTGTATTCTTTATTGGCCTTGTAGTCATTCGTTCTGTGTTTTGTTTTGATATATTCGCATTTCTGCCAAAAGACAAATACGTAAGAAGTAAACAACAGAAAGCTTTACACATGCGTTTGTGGTGCCCCTCACTACGTGGGGTAAAGGAGCTTATAGAACGAAAATAGAGCTGGACCCGCAAGAGCTCGGAGTATTAACACCAACGTTTGGCTGTACAGATAGCCTGAGACGCAGTGGCTAGTCTGTAGGTGTAACTGTCCTCCAGGGAATCACCTCTCGGTGTCACCCCGATCAGAATCAAAATACCTTTTTCTCTAATTTGTAGACATGTTACATAATAATAATACACAGAAGTCCTGAAGCGAAAGACTGCAACGGAAGCTCCTTTTCAACATAAGTGTTAAATACTATAGCTTTCAGCATGAAAAAAAAAACATACACACTTTGTAAAATGCGTAAATAGGTGTAGGGGAAGCACAACAGTAAAAAATTGACTAGAAAAAAAGCAAAAGCACACGAAGAAGCAAGAACAAGCTCATCTAATAATAATAAACAAGGAGCCAGGTTATGAAGGAACTTAAAAATGGGAGATTGATAGAATGTATTGTTTTTAAACGTTTTATATTTCACGAATTTCGGGTGTCTTGATTTTGATGGGCACGAAGTACCAAACAGTGATGGAAGAGAAAAATATGCTCTGATTGACATAATTAGTATTTATTTAGGGTACGACAAAGATGTTATTGCTTGCAAAGCTTCATGTAATGATATTCGTTACGTAACATTGGGGTATAATGCATTAATATTGTCCGAAGTTAATTTGTTTGAACAAAAATTTGGTAAGGGTATAGATAATGGGTTTCGAAAGGGACAAACAAAACACGTTATATTCTAAAAGATATGCGATATGTGTTTAAGTGCATATGAAACTATGTACAAACAACTAGCCCCTACTCAGTCCTTTCTTCTGATTAAGTGCACCAAACGTATTCTAATATTTTAGTTTTGCAGTAAAGTTATTATAAATGTAGATGTGTGGTGCTTTTCTTTCAACACTTGATGCGTAGTTAACGTGTCAATGTACAAACGAAAAAAGTGGCCCCGTATCTGCATGTAATCTGCAAATGTTGTCGAAAGACGATAGTGTTGCGTGTGGAAAGAGTAAACAAAACATTTATTTGATGCTCTGCGCATGAAAATCGGTGAATGGTATTCCGGAGGCGCTGCGTTAGAGTGCCTCGAGCGTGCAGCAAAGGCGAACGAGTGCATCAAGTCCCGTCACACGTGAGACATGAGCGCCATCTGGCAGTTTCTTTTGGAAAACAAAGCGCGTGACCATGCGCGCCCGTCTCAGAGGTGATAAGCTGTAGAACGCGAGGCGACGCATAGATGCCACCACCATCTCGTCTTAGCAAAGCGTTGAAAACACTCTCCGTTCCGTGCAAGCGTTGCATGGTAAGCGCAGCGTGATAAGAGCAACGGTCCTAAAATTACTTATGTATGCGTTTTCTAGTAAGAGATGCATATGCAGAATATATGCCCGTTGTTATGGTGCCCCAGACATGCGCAATAATTGTTTTTTAATTGAAAATTGAAGAAGCATGAACGCTCAACCTTGAGCATTATTGGTGGTCGCTGCGGATGGGGTCGGCTGTTTCAAGTACCCAATGCCGGTAAGAGGGGACAGACAGACAGACAGACAGACAGACAGACAGACAGACAGACAGACAGACAGACAGACAGACAGACAGACAGACAGACGAAAATTTTTGCGTCGAAGTTCCCCAAGAAAGACTATCGTCTTTAAAATATGTCGACTCGCTCCCTGGGTTTCGTGCCGACTGGTTTTGCTCCCGCTATCTCCGATGACAGTGCAGCTCTGACCGACTGGCTCGCCCTACGCTATCTCCTGCCGCCGACAAGAGCTCTCGCCGAGTGGTGGCCCGTCCTCGGACTCCTGCGACCGTGTCCATCTTTCCTATCTTTTCCTTGCTTCTGGGTGTCACTGTCCTTGCGTTGCGCTCTCTACTTCCTCCTCTCTATCTATATACCTTTAATCATATTTTTCTAATCCTTCCTTACCCCCATCCCTTGTGAGCTACTGTTGAGGTGTCGCACTTTGATGCAGAGAGTTACGGGGCTCACTCATATGTTCTTTTTTCTCTTAAGAATCACATAAGAAAAATATGTCAGTAAAACGTCAGACTTGATTACGCATCGCAATTTTAGAAGAACTCATATCTCGTTGGTAATCTATTGTTCTACTTTGAATGCGTGATTTATGAAAATAGTAGTGGGTCTAGTTCTATGATTAGAGTTCCTTTCTTGAATGAAGGTGCAGAGAAGATGTTCAACGAGAAAGTGTACAGTCGGTCTGGAAAGCGGGTTTATAGCCTGCTACTCCTCACGCGGGTAAAGGGAAAAGGGAAAGAAAGAGAGAGAGAGGCACGAAAGCAGGTGACCATATGGTAGTGCACAGTGAGTCCCTGCGCACACTGTCACGTGCAGGGTTCGACAGGCATAGAAGTGTGGAGTAGGGCATGCACACATTAGTACGACATTTTCCTTGCCTGTTTAAAGTTTGTAAAACTCTTATTTACGAAATTTTGGTACCATAAAGCAAGATTGTTGTTATGCGGTTGTCGTTTTTTTTGTAAAACATAGCTCTTTTTGCGCATTGGCGCTGGTAATTTATCAGTTAACCATGATGAGGCGATGAAGATTTCTTTTTATATTTGGCGTGATTTGAATCACGATGGAAACGGGATTGAAGGAGAGAAATGTGAATTAAGTATGCACTTCCTGAAAATTCATACATTACACACAAGTGCTTCGGTGTAATATGCCTGCTTCTCAAACTTTCTGGGGATATTGAAGAAAACCCGGGACATATTAATAGTGCAATGCTTGATCAACTCTTACAGTCTCAAAAAGAACTACTGGCTATGGTGACGAAATTCAGAAATAAGCAGGTATCTTCAGAGGTTTTTCTCTCGCAGGTTGACAGTAGACTTACGGCAATAGAAAAAATAATTTGGGTCTTTAGACAATCTTTCTAATTGCTTTTAATTACTAGATGGTGCTGTGGGTAAAGCTGATAATGAGCTATCTCTGTTGTCTAAAACAGTTGATGACGTAGAAAATCACTCTAGGCGCAATAATCTTATAATAAGAGGAAAAGTGCGAAATATAGAAAAACAGATGAAGGTCTTATGCGCAAAGTAAACTGTGACATTTTTGATAAAATACAAAAAGTTTCAATGACCTCTATAGAGTGTAATCACAGGATTGGTGAAAAAAAAGATGAACGGTAAAAACAAGCCCGTTTTATATTGCGCTTGGCTGATTTCCGTGAAAAAAATGAAGGTATTGAACAATTGCTCGAAGCTTAAAGGCCCGCATTTCAGCTTCAAGAAGACGTCTCTAAGAGAGTTAATACTGCACGAAAAAACTGTCGAATTCAGCTGCGGATGATACAAAAGAAAGGTGCTAGAGTCAAGCTTATTTTTGACAAAATAGATACAAACAACATCATCTACGCTTGGGATGACGTAAATCATAGGCGGTACGTGTGCACGAGTCCTACAAACGAGGGCGCGTGGCACCAAACACATCCACATGCCTGGTTTGAGATCAGAAGCATTAATGCTCGCAGTATACTGAACAAATTGGAGATGTTAGAAAGTATTGTACTCGAGCACGAACCAGATATCGTTGGCATCACGGAAACTTGGCTTCGCCAGGAAACACCCGACGCTGACGTTACCCCATGTGGCTACACTTTATTAAGAAAGGATCGATGCAGTAGAAGAGAGGATGTGGATTTTCTTGTAAGACATAATATTCCGTTTACCATTATCTCAGACTCAAGTGAAATTGAAGCTCCCTAGAATAAACTCAAATTTGCAAACTCATCTCTTTCCGGTGGTGTACTTTATCTTCCTCCCCGCTCGACAGACATCCTAATAAAAAGCTTAGAACTTTTATGGAAGGAAATTTATGCCTGATTGGTGACTACAATTTACCTGGAATCAATTGGGCAACGTTGAAGCCACGTTAACCTGAACTTCGCTCCTGCGTTGAACTAGTTAGTTTAACCTTTTCCTTTATTTACCTCAAACTGTTTCGAAACCTACTAGAGTATGTGTACATACTTCATCAATCTTGGATCTCGTATTCATCTCTGATAAAATGAGTCCCTTTCTTTCAAGCTGCTTGGTTGAGAGCCGATTATGTGATCACAATATGGTTATCACATGGTTTAAGCTTGATACAAAGATATCCGAGAGGTGCTCGACAAAAAATATTCCGAATTTTATAGCTGCTAATGTTGTATGCATACTGGATCAACTTTCTTCGTCGTTTCATGATTTCTATACAATGTATCGTTCTGGTGGGAGAGTAGACGAACTCTGGGGTTATTTTGACAACGTGGTTCAATATTGCATAAATTTTTACGTTCCACATCGCCTTAAGAACACTGAAAAAGCCAACCCATGTTTACCTAGAGATATCATACATTTAAAAAGAAGACTAAAGCGTAAGTGTCAGGCCTGTTCTCACTTCAGTAGCCTTCATACCAGTAGTATTATCAAGGATATAAGCCTGGAACTGAAGCAAGTAATCAAAGATTAAAAAAGTCCTACAGTTCTGCCTTAGTGTCATTCCTCAAAAGCTTTCGAAGTAATTTCAGGAAATATATCAACCCCCCTCTTGATGTCCGAACGCACAATAATCAGGTTAGAGCTCAGGTTCTTAACACGTGTTTCACTGCAGATTTTACAAATGATGATGGTAACGAACCTAAATTTGATGCAGTTTTGAATCAGCCGCCTATGAACGACAACAATAAGAACAAAATGGGGGTACTAAATCTCTTATTTAACATAGATATCAAAAAGATTCCGGGTCCTGATAACATTCTTAATGAGTTTTTGTATAGATATGCCGAGTTGTCCGCTAAATACCTCAGCGTTATCTATCAGTCTTCAGTTGCTACATGCTGCTACCCATTTGCCTCGAAATCTACAAAAATTGTGCCTACTTATAAAACCTGTAATGAGTAGGACGTTAGTAGCTACAGAAACATTTAATTAATAAGTACGTGCTCGAAATTGCTTGAACATTTTGTCTCAAAACAACTATCTCTGTATCTGAATATTTTCCATATCCTAGATTGTTGTCAACATGGTTTTTGTAAGCAGCACTCGACCGTCACTCAGCTGGTTAAATTAACTCGTGATCTTGCTAGCGCATTAAACGATCGCAAACAGGTAGACATAACATTTCTTGACTTCGCCAAAGCTTTCGATAAAGTTTCTCACCCTGAATTGCTTTTGAAGAGTGATGAAGATTTCGAAAATCCACTCACCACTAAATGGTTTTCATCCTATCGCTCCAATAGACAACAGTTTGTGGTGCTTGAAAGCAATCGCTCTGATCTTTCAACTGTTCTATCTGGAGTACTCCGAGGCAGTGTATTGGCCTACTGCTACTTTTTAATTTTTAATATTGATATGCCTCAAGATATCACAGTACCCATTTGGCGCTTTGTAGGCGATTATATCCTTTACAATAAAGTAGATGATCCCCATGACCATACTGTTCTTGAATCAAACTTGCAAAAGATTTAAACTTAGTGTGACACTTGGAAGATGGTACTAAACGCGAAGAAAACTTTCGTCATGTTGTTTACAAGAAAAAAAAAAGAAAATCATGCTTCATATATATTTTATTGACGGCACTGTCCAAACAAGAGTGTTCGCACCTTGGTGTCACCTTAACATCTGACTTAAGTTGGGATACTCATATTGATGCCGTGTGGACTAAGGCAAAGAATATACTGTGGCTCTTAAGAAGACGCATTTACAGCACACCTCCTCAAGTTGAAATTCTGGCATGCGAAACGTTAGTCAGGCCTATTTTGGAGTATGCCAAAATATTATGGGACCCTTTCACTGAAACAACAAATCTAAACTTGATAAAATTCAACACTTTGCGCTAAGGTTTGTTTTTATAATAAGTATTGGTGGCATGATTCCCCTTCAAAACTTAACAAAATTGCAAACTTGCAATCCTTAGAATCTGGCACAAATTCATTTTCCTTATTATTCACAATCTAATCCCCATAGACAAGAATGACTACTTTATCAACCAAAATGACACTTACTTTAGGCACAGACACACTATGTACATTCCTCCACCTTCTGCCTCTATCAATTGTTTTAAGTTTAGCTTTTTTCCTAGGGCTATCCAACAATGGAGCGAGCTGTCTGATGCTGTAGGGCAAGCGTTATCATTCAATGAATCTATGGAACGTGTTTGTCTATATATTCTACATAATTTTTATACCGTATTTGTATTGTTCTGAAGTGATTGTTCGATTTTGGGCTCCCTTGGCTGCCGCTTACATTGTATTCCTCACAAGAAACTTAGCACATTATCATTGTACGAAACACTGTATCTTTCTCGCGAAAGGTGCTTTTGTTTTAATATGTGTACTGGTGTTAGTACAGTTCAAGTGCCTCATCATGTTTGTATCTAACATAAACGTTTGCACCTTCTATGAATGTTTCGCATGTACAGCATGCTATTTTAATTTTGGGGGACGTAGCACTCTTGTACCTTATTTTTTGTTCCCCACTCCTTTATAGACCCAGTGTGGGTTGACAGTATCATTAAATATATAAATAAATTGGAAGACCGGTAATATTTCACACGGCTTCAACAAATAATTGTTCACTCAGCACAGCTTTCATGTGCGTGATTATATTGAAGGCCTGGGTATAGCAAACTCCCACCGGAGAAGTGGCACTTCTCAGGATGCTATAAATAAAGCTTTTCCTAACGAGCACACATATCATATGTGCAGCATGTTCTCATGAAGTGACCACTGATTTATTTTAGACAATTGGGGACAAAATGGTTGGTGCGGTCATTACACGGAGATAAAAAGCCACCTCACGCTTTGAAAATGCAGTAGCACCTAAACACAAAACATGCCACATTCAGCCGTCCAGTCAGTCGGTGTTTGAAAAACGGGATCCCCAAGTCTCGGAAACTGTTTTTGCTACCCGGAACTGCCGAAAACGGCAGCTCAGCTTGGCCTCCACCAAAAAGAATAAGAAGGCACTCTTACAGCCTAAACAGATAATAGTGTGCATATTCTGAAAACAGAAGGACGAGGCCAATAGCAAGATAATTTTTAGAAATTTAGCCAGCTCCATCTCGCGATCACCTGTGAAGAAGCAAAGCTCATGCTGCTCCTTCCTCGGGCTTTTCTACGTCTGTGTTTTTAAAACCTTTACTTGGTTAGCGATCAGCGTCGACCTTGTTTGCGCGAACAGTTTGGTTGGCTCAGTGATGACATGCCCGTTCCCAGATCTGCTCTCGCTGACGCTCACGTCGCTGATGTTTTGCAATCCGGAGTCATTGCAAAGCGCCGAGACGTAAGTAATCATCACCAGCAACAGCATCAACGAAGCGCGGCTCGACGTAGCCAAGCGCCTTTGCTTAGAGACTTGTAGTGGGCACTCAGCCAATTCAAGAGAAGGAAGAATTCTGTACTTGCAGTACACACTCTCGGATAGTTTGAAGCAGAGAGTGTTGCGCGCTCAGAAGTTTCTCGCTAAGGAGGCACAGTTGAGGGGTCCACCAAGATGCGAAGTGCAAGCTGCCGCTTGATAACGTGATACGTGGGGCGTGATTACGCTATGCCATTCTGCACTTTAAAACAACGTTCAAACGTCCTCCAATTTCTTGTCGTTAACGGAAGTAACCAGATGGCAGACTGGCATCGTTGCGCATGTGACACGGAAGTGAACAAACCTGATGTCACGATCTGTCCCCCTAAGTGACGTTATTGCTCAGTCAAAGGTAGACCCGTCTACCAGGAGTCAAGAAATAAGGTGAGGTGCACCTATATGCAATGCCTCCAGTCGCGGGCGCATGCAAAACAACACCAGTGGCAGGAAGGTTGCAGGAAGCTGCCGGAGAGTATCAAAACAACGACTGCGAAGCAAAGAAATGGGCGAGTCCCACGTACTTTGGAATCGACGTTATGCGAAGAATGAGAAGGAAAACTCGCCTTTATGTTTCTTTTCTATTGAGTGACACGCCATGCAGTAACGCCAAATATTGTATAAATGTCGCAAACACATACATAACTTGAAGAGTTGCACATGTTCATATAACGAGTTCTTTGAACTTGCGCAACGATGCCAACAACAGTATTAGCAACACCAGACGCGGTAAGCTGATATGATGCGCTGTTGCTCGTCAGGGTGGTAGCTCTTGATACTACTACATAAAGTAACTTCAGCGTACAGGGCAGCTAACTACAATTAACGTTCGCCCGACGTGACGGCTATTTCATAGGAGTACATATGTAATGATTATGAAATTGCATAGATCACTGCAACTGCAATTGATGTTTCATGCTCAATACGGTCTATTTGAAAAGTAGTTCCAAAACCTGGCGTGGCTCTGTCGTATAATGCCTGATTGCCACGCAGAATGCTTGGGTTCGACTCCTTCTGGGATCCTGACATTTATTCTTTGCATGAGTCGGTTCAACGCTGCCGATGTAAGGTTTTTCTTGATGCTCAAGCATTAAAGCTGCCCATGTGTGCTCTTGTCGTTCCTAGGTAAATACTAAGCGTCAATAATCTGTGGCGCATACCCGCATACAAGTGGCACATACCCACCCGCCAATATGTGCCACTGTTTGGCGGGAAGTGTTTGGCGGCGTACGTGACTGGATTGCGATGTTATTCATTTCTTTACCAGCTCGTCACTTTCGTCAAACCAGCTCACACTGCCATACTAATTTCGGTTTACGCCAAGTTAAGGGGGTGATTACGAGATCACAAAGACGTGGGTGGCTAGAAAATTAAGATAGTACGCATATAGACGCCAAAAGCGCTTGCAGTTGGCTTAGAAATGCTTCGCATTTAAAAGAAAATAACTTGATCCTCCAAGTGAAGCAGAGTTGCCATTGGGTGGAACTGAAAAGGCACCATAACTCAAGCCAAATGTAGCCAAAGCAACCATGTCATCGAATATTATAGTCAAACTTGTAGTCGAATAGAACAAGAGTTGTATTACAAACAGAGTATTTGCAGTATGCGACTAAATAAAACCATTTTGAGCTAGCAAAACTGGAACAT